>NW_023619037.1:4658-15569 GCF_014905685.2 Nematolebias whitei
TGTGCCGACCGTTCACGAGCCCTTTTGATAAAGAATTTCATAATACATTTTTGGCGACGAGGATGGGATGTTAAGAATTTAAATAAATAATTCTGAACGGCTGCACCATATTCAAACGAAGGGAAAAAAAAAAGTGTTGAGAGAAATGTTGATGCGAGTTGCATAGTTGTGCCGGGTTGGAAGAGTTATCCAACCCTGGCTTTGTGTTTAAGAGGTGAGGGGGACGCCCCGAGCCGTTGTGTGAGAGTTTAAAACAGAGAAAAAAAAGTTTATTCAGACGCCTGAGGAGGCGTGAGCTGAACAGAGAAAAAGTTGTACCGGGATGGGAAGAAGTCCCATCTCAGTTGTTTTTGTTGTTTTTGAAGAGGTGTGAAGAAGCTCATCTTAGTTGTTAGAACAATTTTTCTGAAAGCAGATAGTCCGAGTGATGTTTTGACCACTTTTGCAGGCAATAGAGGTCAGAAAAATGGCACCAGTGACAGGACTTCAGCATAAAATCAGAAAATGCAATTACAGGCTCAATGGAGTAAACAAGAATGTGAGGACCGCCTGCTTGTTGAATGGACGGCTCGGTGCTCAGTTTGTGAGAATGAGCAGTGTAGCTGACGGGGCGGTGGAGCAGGTGTCCCGGTTGCGAGGAAAATTTAAGAGAAAGAAAGAGAAATGTGTTGAGGAAGTTCAGGAGAAAGAGAAACAGTTTTTACAACGAAAACAGTTGTTATCTGATGCGCAGACAGAGTGCAAGCTAGACCGCTTGATTAATGTAGCTGAGGGCGCGGTCGGTCAGATATGCAGGCTTAAAAGGAGGAAGAAAGAGCGTGATGTTTCGCCGGAGCGAGTCGGAGCTTATGTTGCAAGGTTGGCTGACGGATGGAATCCGTCGAGTTTGGACGGTTACATCTCAAGAGACAAAGAAGTTGTTTACTTGTCTAAAATATCACAACCCACAGATGCTCGAGTGTCGAGGCTGTTAGATAAAGGTGGAGGTCAGGTAATGAATTCAGCGCATCGAGTCGGAGCTTTGCAAGACTCGAGACCGTTGTTTGAAGTTTGTGCTGATTTACAGGGTCATCGGGTGACCGTAGGGGAGTGCGAGCAGAGATGTGCTGAGGAATGCGCTCGCTGTGCGTTCACAGAGAGGAGCACAGAGCTGAAAGCTGTGAAAAAATCATTTGGCCAACCCATGGGTCGTGGGCCGAGAAGGGACGGCCAGAAAAACATGCAGGAACTTACTCGTTCTGCTTTCTGGAGGGCATTAATGCAGGCAGGAGTGCATGCAGCTGAGATGAATGATGTGTCAGCTGAAGAGCTGAGGGCTGGAAGCCATTATTTGGATTAAAAGGGGCAAAAAGTAGGGTCCAAAAGTTGACATCAACACTCTGAAAAGCAGATATTGTCAAACATTGAACATCAAAGGTCCAGAATTAGAGAGCCCAGATCTTGACGTTAAATTAAAAAGCCCCAAAACTTGAAGGTGATATTGATTTTAAAATGCCTAAAGTCAAGATGGTTTAAGGGGAAAAGGGTGGATTTGAAATGTCTAGAAATAAATATGTTGTTTGGATGTGTTAAATTAAGCTGTTTGCTTTGAAGAAAAGTGCATTGTATGTTGTTTGGAAGGAAGTGCAACATATGTTGTTTATAAATGGTTTACTTGCAGCTATAGTTTTGACAGCATCTAAAAACAACTCTAGAAGTATCCAAAAATATCTGAGATAAAAAGAATTTCACCATCTTGTTTTGCAGATGTTTCACATTTAAAGTGAAAGTTCAGCTCTTTTCAAGAGGGGTTCTGTGGAAAAAGTTAACATCTCAGTTTTGAAAACTGATGAGTTAAACATTTTGAGTGGGGCCAAGACTAGAAGAAGGATTTCTTTTTAATAAATAAAGTTAATTATTGACACTTTTTGCATGAAGTGGTTATGTATGAAGAATTGTTTGATTAGTTGTGGAACAAGACAGATGATAAAACTGCAAATACAACGATGTGAAGCATGCAGCATTAGAAGAGAGAGAGTCACAATAGTAAAATGCAGAGACAAATAGAGGAAAGGGGCCATATCAGATCTGGCAAACGGATTTCATTGGCCCTTTGCCATGTCACAGGGGTGTAGATATGTATGTACGGCTGTAGATACATATTCAGGTGTGTTGGTGACTCATCTTTGTAAATATGCAAATCAGACATCTACTTTAAAAAGTCTTAGTATGATGAAATAATTTTATGAGGGTCCCCTTCAGATACAGATAATGGGACCCATTTTACTGGAAACAGGTGAAAGACTGGTCAGCTGAAAAACGTGTTGAATGGATTTATCATATTTCCTTATCACCCACAAAGCTGCTGGGCTGATTAAGAGAATGGATGAACTGTTAAAAAAAAAAGAAATGCTGAGAAAATGAAAGACATGATTTGACAAACTGAAAAGTAAATTTGTTGCAGGCTGTGTTTCAATTGAATGATACTCCAGAGCTGCCTGTGAGAAAAAAAAGAACCAATTAGCAACTCCTGGGTCTGAGGACTCTAGAGCCAGTGACAGTGATTTCAGGTCAAATTCAAGCTATAAAATTGGTCTGGGTCTGCCATATCCCAGAGGCAGGAGAAGGAAAAATGGGTAAATGTACCAATTCATAAGTGTTATTAAAGAGAAAACTAATTCTTCTCTCTTTTTGTTGAAAAGCAGTTTTCTTGCTTCCACAGCTTGATGCTCTCCTGGTCTTGGTTGTTTGGACGATCAAGGTCGCCCCGAGGAGCTGGTGACAAGGTGCCAAGTCAGATCGGAGTGCAGGCTGTTTGGGCATCACGTGCCTTGTTGCAGATGGACAACGCCTCATCAGCAACACCAGGACGTGTCGTGGAGGAGGATCAGGTGTTCACTTTGGTTGAAAAAAAAAAAGATGCAAGCAAGATCTGAGTGCAAAGTGACTTTTGGCATGCTACCACAGGGAAACCATCCCAGTGGTACCTTGGATGTCAGATTAGAATTGTGTGGAAACCCCACTGTGTAACATGTGTGGGAACTGTACATGCTAAACCAGATGAAAGAAAAAAAGGGGAGAACGAAGTTTGATTTTTACTGCCAATTAAGGAGAAGGAGGAGACGTGCTTCGTTGGCAGTTACTCAAGAAAGGTTCTGGATACCATCAGTTGTCATGACTCAAGAAGAAACGGTCAAAATACTGATAAAAGAAATAAACTTGCAGCCAAAGATGTGGGGGAGCACAGAAGAAGTGCTCTCCAACATAATTGAAGCTTTGAACTTGTTTTCCTGTGCACCTTGCAGTTTTTTTTTGTACAGCTGCAGGAGGAGCCCTGCCAGAGGGTGGTCACTACATCGAATCATCATGAGTGGAGGAGAGTATGGAACATTTAAAACCTGAATTGACAAAATGTAATGAAGGCAACCACAGTTATGCAAATATCACATTTTGCCTTTAATAACTGTACAAGGACACTGGTTTAAAAAAAAAAATAAAAGTACAGGGTGAGTGGTTTGAGTCACAGACAACTCTCACATATGACATGCAATTATGTGAGACAAGGTATTGTGTGATTGAACTCATGAACTAGGCTAGAGAACTAGTTTGATAGTAGTGATATGTATGTTGAAACTAATCATGTTAACCCATGTTTAACCAGAGACAAGGTATTGTGTGATTAGACTCATGAACTAGGTTAGAGCAACAATAAAAGTACCTAAGGTGCCTTTCTCTGGATGTGTGTGTGGTGTACATCTGTGAACTCGGAACAACCAGACTTATCGTTTGACTAATTATAGTTCTGAATCTCGTCTTACTCCATGGCGAGTCTCTCTGGATCATTTAAAATGCGCATTGAATGAGTCCATAGAGTTGACTGAAATGATCAAGTCTCATAAGTCTAAACGTGTCTGATCTAACAGTGTCCACCTGCATGGCTCAAAGAAAGGTTTTTACATATGGCTAAAACTAATAGTGTAGGCGTCGGCTCACCATGGGTGGGATATATTCGCAGGAATATTATGTACGGCGCAAAATATATGCAGTATCCCTTTTGTTTGTTTAGTGAAAAGAAGAATAACTAGTTTGATCTATGTATCTCTGTATTAACTTTGTGTATTTTGGGAACTTGTTTTTATATTATGAGGGTTTTAAAAATAATTAATCAGGAAGTTTATAATACAGCTGGTACATGGTTTGGTAGGGAAAAAACTATAATCTGAACACCTACCAGGTGTTTTGATTTACAATGATCGTGTCAGTGGGAATGTAATAAATCAAAACGTTCCAGGGGTTTGAAACCAATCTGGATTTTCTTAACTGTGTGAGTGAGTTTATTTAGGATAAAGTCCCAGAACAATTTCAATTGCAGGAGAACTCGACCATTCAGAGGTCAGAGATCGTTTAGAGTTCAACTTAAAGGGATGGCATTTTCAAGACTAAAAAGTTGTATTGTGGAATTATGTTTTACATGTCATAAAGGCAAAAGGGTGGAATGATATGAAAATATGTTTTATAAGGTGTCTCTGTTTTATTATCATTACTATTTTACAAATGTTTGATAATCAAATTGTGTTAGTTCACTCAATGTTACAGGTTGAAGAGAACTACTCATTTTTATTTTACATAAACAGTAAGTAATGATTTTTATTCCTCATTCAAAGAAGAAATCAGGTTAATATGCATTTCTTGATTTTCTGTCTGAAATGAGCCAAGTTTGTAAGTATGTTAAAGGTCGGTTCTCGGTCAACTAAAATGTTTACCGAGAAAAATGTCATGTTTAAACTTTTTCAGAAGATAATAAGAGTGAGACTCCACGAAGTCTGAAGTCCTACAATAATCTTTCTGTTGTCACTAAAACAATCCTTGACTTATGATAACATCTTACATCACAAACCACACCTCTATTTCTGGTCCATCGACCAATCAAAAAGCTCTCAAATGACCCGGAAGTCGACCCATTTAAAAAGTGGCAACTTCCCAGTTCATGCAGAGGCTGAAGAGTTGCAAGAAGCTGAGACGCAGGTTCTGAAGAAGTTCTAGAGTCTGAAAACTCTGATGTCTGATGGGGAAAACTCTGATGTCTGAAGCCCAGAGTGCTTCCGTTGGAATACAGAATGCAGTGACGATGTTGGGATTATGATTTCTGTTTGAACACCACGTACGACTCTCTGAGGGTTTGGCAGTTCTCACGGAGACACTGAAAGAGTCAGAAAGGAACCTACTCCGACGCTGATTCCATCGTCAACCAGGTAGAAGGTTCTATTTTCGACTAAGTGTACCGGAGGCCAGCTGATATCTGATGGAGCGTGCACGTTTTCTGGTCAAACAGATTAATTCCCTCACATATCTCTCTGTAAGGTAAATCTCCATTTCATCTTAAACTCTGCTTTCTCATAAAATCAGTACAGATATTTTAGAAATATCTGAAGCAAAGTCCTCAATCACCGCCGCGTGATTGAAGCTCATTATTTGTGAAACTTGTCTGTTATTATTTTCATATTTTGCCAAATTAATGTAAATGTTTGATGTTAAACTTTGATTCTGAAAATAAATGACCGCATTCATTTGATGGGTCAAAGATAAATAACGTCTCTCGTTACATTTCTGTTAAAACTCAATGCACGACATTTACACAGTCAGAAAGATGAGGAACTCGTGAAAATTGTATGCATATATCTCGTATATGTACTACTACAGTTGGTGGCTCGTAACGTGCTCATAAATGACTGTAAAAACGTGTAAAATTGATTTTTTAAATGTTGGCATGTTGATAAAATAACAGTTTATCAGCTGTGATTGAAACGCAGCCGGAGCTGCGCGCTTGGAGCTCGGCTCTGCAACTTTACGCTGTGTTACGCTGCATGTTTTAAGCGTGTTGGTCTGTGATGCTCAGGAAGCTCACAGGAAGCTGAAATAGTGTCATAAGTCTTTGTAAAGCTGAATTTGTACGCCTGTTATCGTAACTAAAAAGGTTTTGAGCTGGGTGAAAACGTTATTCTGTTTAAAAGACGGTCCAAACCACGGAGGTTCTGTGGGACCGGTTCGGTTCTGTTAAGCTTGAACGAGTATTTTGAATAGATGGATAAACGTTTTAAAGACTGGATCAAGTCTCAGCTAAGCTCAGAGTTGATTCGTTACAATTTTTAACAGAAAAAGTGCATTTTGACAGTTTAAAAGACGAAAAGTTGACGAATTTTAGTTCACGTGAATCTAGCATGCTGGTTGCTTTAACGTTTCCTGATTTGTTGAATATAGCTGCCGTGGAACGCTTTCATTGGCTGGAACAGGATGTCAGTCACCCTGTGCCGCTCTCTCATTGGCTGATTGACGTGTCAGTCAGTGACCCGGATATGAAAATTCGTTTTCATAGGGAAATAAAATCTGCTTTTTAAAGCAAAAAAAGCGCTTTAAAGTGATTTTGACACGCTGGTTAAGTGCTTCGAAGCATACTCGCTGAAATTTTGCCACGTTAGAGTTTAAAATTCGTCATTAAATGATGTTTTTAAACAACGCTAGCGATGCTAATTGTAAGCTAACAGCTAACGACCGGAGCCTTCACTACGCTTAAAATCACTAAATAAAGCTGCATATGTCCCATAAAACTCGTGTTCATGCATAACAGTCGTGCTTGTTGAAATTACGCCACGTTTACGCTTAAATTCGTTCAGAAATGTTGATTTTAACCGAGTTTAGCCGAAGCTAACTTTAAGCTAAGCGGCTAACAACAGGATGTCAACCGAACGTCACAGGAAGTCGTCATAGACTCCTGCTGGTAAAAAGCTAAACACTACCCCCTCCTGGAGAAACTTAGATCGCAGTTTCACTTCAGTTTTAGGTAAAGAGTGAAATTAAACGTTCTTTTTATTCCTGTAAGGCATTTTTGAGTTAAAAAACTTCCTCAAAGCTGAATAAACACGTTTAATTACAAAATCACTAAATAAGAGTAAACTTATCAGGAAAAAGAGATTTTTCTGTTTAAGTTGCCACCTAAACAAATACATCTTCCTATTTAATTTTAAATAGAAGCTTTACAGGAGGACAGGAGTAAATACAGTTTTCTGAAGGAAGGACTGATTAATCCTGATACATCAACTGTTCTTTTTCTTTTCACCACTTAGTTCTATGAGTAACTGTTAAAGTAGCAAATTTCTGGAACAGAACGGTTTAAAAAACGTTTTAAACCAATGTTGCTGTGAGACTAAAGAAAAAATTGCCGGTTTATTAAAAATTCAAGTGCTTTAGAGTAAAATACACTAAAAAACAGCTTGGTAACTTAGTATCTGTTGAAAAATAAGCACAAAAAGTAACACTGCCAGAAGAGCATTTACTTAAATATTCATGAATTGGGGTAAAACCTGAGAAAGGTACCCACAGTTGAATAAGTTGACTTATAACAGTACTTCTGTGTAAACCCAAAAAGCTAAAATAGTGTGAAAACTCATTGACTTGAATACAAATATTTACCTGTAAAATATCTAAAGCTTGCAACTGTTCAAACAGATAAATTGCTACACAGTGAAAACATGACAGGTGTGTTAGAAAAAGACTTTGACCCAAAAGGGATGGCGGACTGCTTGGAGAACGCATTAGCGCTCCTGGCAGCGTCCTTACATCCATATATGAATCAGACAGAGCGCATGAACCCAAAAGAGTTATTGGACAATCTGAAGGAGGTTGCAGAAAGTGTGACCTCTACAGAAATCACAAAGTCAAGTTATGAAAAGCTGGCTAAAATTGCAATTTTGCTGAAAGAATCATTCTATAAGGCTGTTGAGAAAGCTGATAACCTCAAACAAAGGTTAGACAGTGAAATAGTGTTTGCTCAAAAAACTGAAGAATACGTCCGTCAATTTAGAAGCGAACACGAGGTCCTCATGACGAAACATTATGAACAGATGTTTCAGTTACAGCAAGATGCACGTGCAGAAGCTGATTCAATGAACAGCAAAATACAAGCACTTGAGGCATCACTATCGGAAGCCAGGGATAAAGACCGTGCGTACCGAGCCTCGCGTTCAGATAACGATGTGCTACAAGCACAGTTACAGATCGCATTAAAGGAGCTGGACGATTGCAAGGCAGACAAGGTGGGGATACTCCGACAATGGCTGATTTTACAAAGTAAATATCAGACATCACAGGAGCACCTGACAGCTTGTGAGGAGAAATTAGCTACAGCTACAAACCAGATTTCTGATATGGGGCGGGCTGGTCTGAGACTCAGAGACGAACAGTATCAGGGTCCGGGGCAGCCACAAACTCTCCAGACAGATGCTGTTGCACCTCTTCCTCCTGACAACACGCCGTTACCCCCACCCCCATTATGGGCGGTAGGGACAGAACTGCACCAATATGTACCTCTTCCTCCTGACACCATGCCCCCACCCCCACCACCATCACGGGTGGTAGGGACAGACCTGCACTGAGGACTGTAGTGGACTAGGCCCATGTCAAAAACTAAGTCTAAGGTCAAAAATCTTGACCTTAAGAACCTTGTGGGACAGGAACTGTCATTTCATTGATTTGAATCCAGAAATGCAGGTTCACCCATCCTGAGACTTTCTTTCTTGAAGATTCAAGTGAAAAGAACACTCTCTGTTTTATTATCATTACTATTTTACAAATGTTGATAATCAAAGTGTCTTAGTTCAAACCATTTTAGATGTTGCAGTGAACTAATCAATTTTATTAACTGTGTAATGATTTTTTCTCACGCAAAGTTAGAACTCATGTCAAAGCTGTTACAGAGTAATTATGCATTTTCTGATTTCTGCCTTTGAATGAGCAAGTGTAAGTTGGTCCAAGGTTTTAGTCAAACGCAAAACAAGTTGTTGGAACGAACTGTCATGTTTTTAGAATCCTCTCAGACATAAATATAGAGGTTTTTGCACCTGTTTCTGAAACGCGCCAAAACAAAACTCTCTCTGTCTGTGAGAACATTTCTGATCTTTCCATAACAATTCTTGCTGTCTTCTAACCTCTTACGTCACAAAACACACCCCGTCTGGTCGGTTCTGACCAATGGGAATACTCCCAAAAGTGAACCGGAAAACAGCTCTTTAAAATGTCAGTACTTCCTGGTCTAGTGAGTTCTGGTACGGTTCTGCTCGAGATCTGTAAACTACACAGTTCTGTTAGAAGCTCTGGGATGGTGCTGGAACAGTTCTGGGACAGTTCTGTTCAGTTCTGATGGAGTGCTGTTGGAGTTCTGCTGGATACACAGTCCAACCAGTTCTGGTAGGGGCAGGCCTTGACCAGTCTGCACCACCAGTCACACAAGTTAGACCGTTGATACAGTCTCCTTCAATGGATGATTTGCAGAAGATCTCAAAATATGTACAACGCTTCGTTCCCGGACCAATGGGGTCAGCTGGAACAAAAGCGTATCTCAAAGATCTGGAGTTCAGATTGAGATCTTATCCTAATGCTACGACAGAGGATAAGATCAGTCTGATACGGCTCACTTCGGACAGAGAGGTGTTCACCTTCATCGAGCGTCTACCTGATGCAACGAAGAGGGATTACAACCTTCTGTGTGAAGCTTTGATCAGGGAGTACGACCCCTGCACGGGACCTGTTGGTTTCCCAGCTGCAGACAAGGTCATGCAGGGTAAAACTGAACATCCAAAAGTTTATTACAAAAGAATCTTCCAAGCTTATTTTGGTAACAGAAATGAGACCGGAATGGAAGAAGATGATGGTTTTGTTTGTTTTCAGCAAAAATCTCCACTCTGATTTAAAAAAATCAGTACAAATGATGGCAAATTTCAGAGAAAAATCCATCAGTGAGATTAAGCAGTGTGCTGTGAATGTGTTTGAAGCATGTTCTCATGCTAAGACGCCCATAGAAGTGTTTCCTAGTGTAAAGGTTAAACCCCTCCCTCTTGAACTAGAAGGACGACGTGCTTCGCCGCCTCCTCCTAAGAAGAAAGAGAGAAAACAGTCTGTTCAAGCTAACAAACCGCGTCCTGAAGGTGCACGCTGGGACAAAAAGGCTCCTCTTTCAGAGGAAGACAGTGATTATCGAAAAAGGGGTGGGCGCAGGACGCAACGATATGAGAAACCATATCAGCAGGGGCAGTACGTAAAGGAACCCCCGCAAGACGTACCTGACCGTCCCCCACCTCGGATGAAACGAACCGAGGCGAAAAAATCACAAAAGTTCCAGAAACAAGGCCCTACACCTCTGAGCTCGGAAGAGACAGAGAAACTACGCAGGTTGTTAGAAACTTTGAAACACACTGACACGGGAACCCAACCAGGAGCACTTTGCAGTAATGTAATTCCTATTACATCTGAGGGCGCGAATGACAACATAACAGATGTCGGTGGAACACACCAAGACATTGCTGTTGTTGCCTCAAACAACCCCTCATCGGAAGAAGGGGGGGTAAACACACACACGAGCGATGACGAGTCATCGCAGGCTGAACACTCAGAAACAGCTTCTGCTGTGCTGACGGTTCAGGCAAACCACAATTACACAGATAAGGCTGAACGCGTGAAGAAGCGTCAGAAAAAACCTAAAAGGTTTCTGTGTAACTTTATCAGAAGGGGGGTCGCCAAAAAGGCGTACCTGTCAGTAACACTCGAAGGCGTCCTCACACACGAAGCACTCTTGGACGGTGGAGCAGACATAACAATCATGTCAGCTAAGCTTTTCGAGGAGCTGAGGACGGCCGCTGCCAGTGTTAACAGGATAATACCTCTCTCTGAATGTGCTATAGAAATGCAGGGTCTCTCAGAAAAGAAAACGACCCTGACAGCTATAGCGATGGTTCACATGCAGATTGGCAATATGACACTGTACCACCCGGTACACGTGACCCATGTTGACTCATTCCCATTTTTGGTTGGCCAGGATTTTATAAATCGCTTCGGCGCGATTATAGATTATGGTGATCAAACAATGTGGACAACAGTGAGCAA
>NW_023619038.1:0-1687 GCF_014905685.2 Nematolebias whitei
CTAGATGGCCTCCCTTCTCCCCTTACAGCCATCCTCTCCACACCATTATTATGAAATATTTATTCTAGTGATTATCTAGTGTAGGTTATTTTTTTTAATAGGATAGAAAGAAAGAAAAGACAAAGTAAGACTCCAAAATATAAGAAATATACACAAAGAGAGCACACAGCAAAACACCCGGCCACTGTCTGTTCACCTGCAAAGAACATGACATAACACAGCAAAAAAATACATATGTATAAAGAACTTAAAATATTCATGGCTTTGCAGTAAGTTTCCATAAATATATATACCCATACCTACGCCTATATACATACATACACACACATGATATACATTCACATACATATCTATATATCTACATATAAAGCCTACATAAGCATCCCTGCATCTATTTGTGTGGTTGTGAGCATGCATAAGTGTACATGTTAGGATTGCGCGAGGAACCCAGATGGTATGAGACCCAGAACGAGGCAGACACAGGGGAAGTGCAAAAGAACAGTGTTTATTTATTTACAGTGAAATTACTCCACACGCTGCTTCTCTGCAACTCCTGGAAAGAGGGGCGATAGGTTAATGTTGGTCCAGAGGGGAAGACCTGAGTGGTTTGTTTGAAGAGCGTTTTTGTCCTTACAGTCCAAATCCAAAGGAGGGGAGCTGGTCCTTCAGTCCAAGGAGTGAGCAGCGGAGGGAAATCCAACGAGGGTCCAAGGGAACGAGGAAGGCTGGCTACTGGAGGCAAAAATGGCACGAGGAATACCTGACAGGCCGAGGGATCCAGATCAGGTCGCGAGGAGATCCAAAAACACGAGGAACCAGGAAACTGGAAAAGAGAACACAGGTGAACAAATTCTTTTCACCTAGACATATCTAGCTCAACAGTACTATACCATGAGAGGTGATATGTTCCAGCGATGAGTCACACTGGGCTGCAGCCTTTTGTAGATGGAGAGGCTCATCAGGCTTATGACCGCCAGGTGTTGTTAATCAGCGGCCATCAGCAAGGCAGGCTGCAGGCAGTGGGACCCTTACAGTATAAGGCTTCTCTAATAGAACATTTAATAGTAACCGTGAAGCAGCAGAGACCCGACCTTTAAGACCAGAGGCAGACGAAAAAGGGGGGACCAGAGCCCAAGACCCAAGGAGGGACCCCGACCGCGGAGCCCCCAGGGCCACCCACACAGAACGAACCACTCACCCACCCCCCAGATCGGACCACAGGGGAGAACCGGAAGATCCCCACCAGCGACCACATGCAGTGACCCCCCGGGGCCAACAGCGACAAACTCACAAGCCCCCGCCGGAACCCGCCGCACCGATGCAGTTCCAGGCCCGGGCACCGAGGCCCGGGCACCGAGGCCCGGGCACCGAAGACTCACACCACCCAGGCCAAGGCCTGATAGGGCCAGAGGACCCGAGCCCCACCAGGCAGACACCAGGCCGAGCCGACACACGCCCAGGCGCCCAGCCCTCGACACCAAGGGCCCCAAGCGCGCCGGCAGGCAAGGGCACACCCCACCAGGGGGCCGCGCGATAGGGGCGAGATGCCAAGCACCCCCAGTTATATCAAAGAGGGGGCAGTCCGAGTCTCGGCCTAACAAATACACAGACACAATCACACAGTCCCAGCCTCATTCTCACACTCACTCACTCACTCACTCACTCACTCACTCACTCACTCACTCAC
>NW_023619038.1:1697-15567 GCF_014905685.2 Nematolebias whitei
TCACTCACTCACTCACTCACTCACTCACTCACTCACTCACTCACTCAAAGACATACAATAACGATACAGTTCATTCTTATTCCCGATACACACTCTATACCCCCCAGGTCCAAGACATGAACCCGCCCTCTACAGGGGGCAGCCCATGCCCAAACCTAGGAGGTAGACCCATTCATTCTCGAGCGAAGAGGAGCCAATATCCCAGGCCCGGCCCAGGCCACGTTCAGCCGACAGGCCACCCCCTGGCACGAAGAGGTCACGCCACCGACCACCCCCACACACCGCCAACAACCAAGCATGTGCCCCCAGCTGACCGCCCGCCAGGCCCCAGCAGCCACCCCGGCCAGCGGGCCAACCATGGCACCCAGGAGCCAAGCTCAGGGGATCCAAACAACCCCAGGGAGAGCACAGTGCCAGCACCGCCCACGGCAATCCCCCAGACCCCGAACCCCCACATAGTCCTGGTCAACACTCGACGGCCTGCCCTTCTCCCGGACCCCACCCCCGGAATGGCAGTTAGGGAACCAGGGGGGTAGGAAAAAAAAAAAAGAGAATAAGACCCCGACACATACACCCCCACCCCTAGATGTGCTGTTGATGTGTATTGTTGTATAGTGCCATTAAAAAGGAAAGAAGAAGGAGCAAAGGCTGGCATGATGCCAGTTTCCCCTCCACCCCAACTCTATCCAAACCCTAGTGTCTAAATGCAACCATTGTAAGTGAGCACAGGCACAGGGGGCGAGAGTAAAGTCATCCCACCACCCATAGCCATGTGCCCACCTCAAGTTCCTATATGTGAATGTCATGAGGATGTTATGAGTGAATGTCTAAGGTGTACAATAAAATTGAGTCCCAGGTGGCTATGGTCAACAGAGATGTAAAATTGTTGCAGCACACCCGAGCCCAAACAACCCTAAATGTGTGGAATTGAAATGAAGAGGGTGGAGGTGCATGGTGAGGGATGGGGAGAAATATAACTGTAAGAGCAAATGCTCCCACAGGGAGTCAGCTCCCCAACTGACTCAACAGGCCCCCCCAGTTCCCCAAGGTCCACCCAGGGATTGAGGCCAAGACACCTCTCCATCTGGACCGACCGCCAGGCCCGCTGAGCTCCAGACCAGAGAGGGACAGAGCCCCGAAGGCCGCCAGAAGCAGTACCAGCGGCCCACACACCCGAGGGCCGCCAAGACCCCCACAAACCGCAGTCAGCCCGCCACAAGATGAAGCCAAACCCCACCATGATGACCCGGCCAAGAGCGCCCGCCCAACCGCCGACAGAGCCAGGAAGCACCGGGAGCAAGCCCCCACCACAGGAAAGGGACCAGCCAGTCGGCCATCAGGTGAAAAGGAGGAACCCAGAGCCAGACCAGTGGTCATTCCGTATGTTGAGGGAGTATCAGAGAAACTGAGACGTTTATTTTCTAAACATAACGTCCCAGTGGCTTTTAAACCCCAAAATGCATTACGGCAAAGACTGGTTCATCCCAAAGATCCAGTCCCCCGGCACAAACAGAGTAATGTTGTGTATGCTGTTCAGTGTCAGGAGGGCTGTGATCAGTCTTACATCGGGGAAACAAAACAGCCACTGGCCAAAAGGATGGCCCAGCACAGAAGATCAACATCATCAAGCCAGGACTCTGCGGTCTGCACACATCTCCAGGCCAGCGGTCACTCTTTCAGGGATGAAGATGTGCACATCCTGGATAGAGAGGAACGATGGTTTGAGAGAGGAGTAAAGGAGGCCATCTTTGTGAAAAAAAAAAGTCCATCGTTAAACAGGGATGGAGGCCTACGTGTTCAATTGTCCCCCTCTTACAATGCTGTGATTGCTAGTATCACTCAGCCCTCTGTGAATAGTAAACAGCCATTAGTGTGCTAATGATCCATTGTTAGGCTGATGGTCCTTCTTGAGCATGTGATCAGCTGGTTTTGGTTGTCAGCAGCAAAACTGGTTGATCCACTCTGAGAAGGTGCTATTTAAGAGACTGAGCTGAATACAGCACCTCAGATTGAGGAAGTCTCTCGGATGAGAGACGAAACGTTTCTACATTTTCTTGTTGTTTTGCTTTGTTTTGTTTTTTTGAATGTCCAGAGTACCAGATTTAACTTTTTTAGATTTTTCTACCTGGATTATTGAGCATGCATCAGGATATTTAAAGGAAATGTTTAATGCACAGTTAACTTGTCTTCTGTATTTGCAATGAAAAAGACAACAGTCAAATAAAAACCATCAGGGATCTTTACAGCAGATGTAACAACTAGATCTAAGAGCTACATTTAAGATTTTAATTTAATCTTATTTTTATTAAAGCTACATTGAAAATATTTCCTTGGCGGCCAAATAAATTATTTACAAGGGCCAGATTCAGCCTGCGGGCCTTGAGTTTGACATCAGTGCTTTATATGAGCTAACAGAACAAACAGCTGGACTCACCGTTACATCAAGAGGTAGAAAAGGGATAACATTTTGTTTGAACATTATAAGCAGAACAAACTTTATCTAAATAGAGAAAATACATATGATAAACAATAAAATGTGGACCAATGTGTAACACCTGCTGAATATGTTTAATCTTTACAAACCTCAAATGTAAGGTGGAGTTTCCTACAGGACTAGTTTTCGTTGCAGCTCAGGTTGCTGCAGAACATTAGCTGGTAATAAAATGTGCAAACGCCACTGGTGCACACAGTAGCCATTTCATAGGATCCTTCTCTGGAATTAAACCTTGAACTGCATTCAGCTAAAGGTGCTGTAGTTCTGCAACAAAAAATATTTTTTTGATTTTGTCCATTGTATCTCTGTTTTGGTTGCATTTTCCTTCCTCTGTTGGTGTTTTTCTTCTTCACTGGGCACCAGAGAGCTTTCGTGTTTAGACATTATTGGTGAATTTTGGGCTCACATGAAAAAACTGGATCATCTTTTACTGGAGTTGTGGAGGAAGGGAGAGTGGGGTGGGTGGGAAACATGGGATCAAGTACAGTCTCAGTAGTGGGGGAGGAGAGAAAGAGCTAAGAATTATTGTTATTAATAGTAGTCGTATTTAATATGCTTTGCTATGCAACTAAAATATATTTTTTTTACATTTGGAAATAATATTACCTGTTAGTTTTAATAATAATGGTGAAAATTATGTTTTTTTTTTCCTTCCTAATGTAGGGCACCCCCTGGATGGACATCAGTATCTGCCTATATTTCCTAAGCTACCACTGTACTTAGGTAGTACAACATATGGGGCAGCTGTGGCTGAGGGTTCATTTCCACCAGCAGTCACATGTTAAAGTGTCCCTGGGCAAGACACTGAACCCCTCAATGCCTCTGATGTGTGTCCCATCGGTGTATGACTGTGATTTGAGTTCTAGAATTGCGCTACTCAAGGTGGCTGCATGTTGGAGCAGCTCTGTTACATTCATTCTGATTTACTGCTTTTGAAAACTTTAATTCCTCTTTTTTCTGGATGTATATCACTTTTTTTACAATGATGATTTACTCTGGTATCGGATGCTGTGCAGCTGGAAGGATTTTTACTGAAACTTTTTACTTTTGGACATTTGTTATGATGCGTAACCATGGCAACAAGGTGTTTTTTTTTAACAACAAGGAGCAGCTGATTAACATCTCAAAAGCCCAACTATCTCATCTACAGCCCCAAATCCCACATGAGTTGAAAAGGAGATGCCGTGGACAAATTCCTGTCAATCTGGCGGCAGTGCTCGAGTACCTGACCACCGAGATCCTGGAGCTGGTGAGAAACTCGGCTCGTGAGGAGCTCTGTAGACTGCTAGGAGGAGTGACCATCACTCAGGGAGTAATTCTGTCCGGCATTCAGGCAATCCTGCTGCCCAGGAGGACCTAGAGGCCCGCCGGATCTGACAACAAGCTGGATCTGGGTGGCCAGATCGGTATCTGTGGCCAGATTCTTCAGCTTCACTGCAGGAGATCCTTCCTGCCCACAGCTATCAGCATCTATAACACCTCTTGAATGAAACCAGGATGATGAGCTACAAACACTTAATTTCCCTCTGGGATTAATAAAGTATTTTTGAATTTGTGCCTCATTTACCCATTCATACATCACTCTACTTACAGTATATATACAAAGAATATGCAGTGTTTCATTCGAATTCAATTCAAATTCAAATTCAAAAATACTTGTTTGATGTGTTGTAAAGAGCTTTGAGTGTCTTGATGCAATAGAAAGGAGCTACTGTATATAAGTACAGTCCATTTACCATTTATAACCACTATAGCTATGGGGAACCCTTTGAGCCTTCAAAGCCTTCAGAGAAATCCCAAAAATTCAGTACATTTAAAATTTTAATTTAATATCTGTTATACAAAATAAATGTTTTTTGTTGCTGTTTTTTTGGGGTGGGGTGGGTGGGTGGGGGGTGGGGTAATTTTTCTTATTGTCTGCAAAGTACGTTGCAGTTCAGAAATAATATTTTTTATTCATGAAAATACATGAAAATTCATTCAGATATTTTATATTTGGTCTCCAAGCAGAAACAGAAGGAGCTCTCATTGGTTAGGACTTCACTGTCAGGAGAGCAGGCTGAGCTCAGTCAGAGGTTCTCAGGATAAGTTTGTTTAATACTGACAGGAAAATTAACCAATCACAATGCTGACTTAGAGTGGGTGGGACCAAAACACTGCACTCAGGAATTCAGGAAGACCTTGCAAAGTGTTTAGTTTTTTAATTGTTTTTTTTTAACACCTGAAGATTTGTGATGCATTCAATTGCAACCGAAAAACTTACAGAAATTGAAACTACTCTAAAAAAAGAAGGTTAAATATCACCTTTAGGTTTACATGAATAATTTTCTAATTAAAGCAGTTTTTTAGTTCCATTTCATGACACAATTTTACAGAAACAGTCAGTTCTGTGGACTACTGTTAAATTTCAGTTTCAATTATTGAAATTATATGTTGTACTTTAAAAGAAATTGTTGAAGCCACATGTCCCGAGACAGAAATAGGTGGACTTTTACAGGTTGAGTGTTCAGATGGGTCTACCTGTTGGTTTTTCTGTTTCGTTGGGTTGACATATACGTTCAGGTTGGTGTTAGCAGCTGTAAAAGAATGACACTATACAGTAAGTCAGATGCCGTACTTGATGGATAAAAACATGAGAAGCCCTTCCTGTCAGCTAATTGTGGAGTTTAAAAACCTAAAAATAAAGTGATGTAATCAGATGTTGACTACGTAGATGTCTTCAGTGTTAGCATTGAATGGGATGTCACAGTAGTTCATGCTAACTGAAGGCCTAGTTTTATAGGAATGGCTCGTTAATGTTAATGTTAAATGTTTGTTAATAATTTGTTAATGTTAATTACATAAAAACTGTATAAGTTTTTAAGTTGGACAGTACATACTATCCGTCAGAGAGTAAGTAGTAGTAGTAAGTACACCACAGGAAGACTGCGGTGGACAAAGGTTCTCAGAGAACCTAGTTTCCTGTTTCCAGAACTCTTGAAACCACTCTTCATGCCACAGTTAATTGCTGGAATCTCCTGATCCTAACAGGCTTCACACAGAAAGATTTTTCTTAGTGTGTCTTAAAAAAAGAAGCAAGGGTCGAGCCAAATAAAATAACCACAGCTTGTATCCTAATCCCATCATGGCTTTTCTCCAACAGGAAATCACAGCAAGACGCTGGATTTTATTGTCTGTTTTCATTTGTTGCATAGCAAACACTGTGCTCAGAAACAGTATAGATTTGTTGGCACAGGTTAGCGTTCACAGCGTTTCCTGCCATTGTATAAAAAATTGTATGTGATTAACGGCAAGAAGAAACATGGAATTCTCTTCTCTCCTAGAGGTGGTAGAAATGAAGCGGTGAAAATAAAATCGCTATAGTACAGCTACTGTAATCTGGGCTTTTCTCTTTCCAATTTAGTTATAAAGTTTGAAGATGCTCAAAGTTTTATGAAGAAATGCTTTTTATTAAGAAGGAACATGAACATGAAATGCCACTGGGGCTCAACAAAGTTGTCTGACTCGAAGCTTTGCTGCAGCTGTCTTCCAATGTTCAGAAGCAACGTCCAAACTTTGTACATAAACTTATGCATGATCTCAAGTGATATTGTGAGATTTTGTTTTAGCATTCAGCGAATGTGTTGTGGGCGATTCTCTGCTACTACCATACCAAATATTAGTCATTTTTGTGTTAACTAAGGTCAATTAATTTTGGCAGCCTTCTTGAGTTGGGTTAAGTCTGTAAATTATTCAGGCATATATGCACAGTCAGTAATCACTCTCAGAAAGTTTCATTAATAGAGCAGCACAGTGGTGCTGTTGATAGAGCTGTTGCCACTCAGTGAGAATGTCACTGGCTCAAATCCCGACCCAGGACCTTTCTGGGTGGAGTTTGCATGTGCTGCGTGGGTTTTCTCCGGGTACTTCAGTTTCCTCCCACAAACCCAAAGCATGTATGTTAGGCTGATTGGTAACTCTATATTGTCCCTAGGTGTGAGTGAGAGTGAGAGAGTTGGAGAGTGTGTGTGAGAGAGAGTGTGTGTGAGAGAGAGAGAGAGTGTGTGTGTGTGTGTGTGTGTGTGTGTGTGTGTGTGTGTGTGTGAGAGAGAGAGAGAGAGAGAGAGAGAGAGAGAGAGAGAGAGAGAGAGAGAGAGACCCTTGTATTGGACTGGAGACTGGCCCAGGGTGTCCCCTACCTTGCACAGTGACTGCTGGATATGGGCACCAGTGACCCCTGCGACCCAAAAAGGAAGAAGTGGATAAAGATAATGGATGGATGGTGGAAGTTGCATTAATATTCATTCAGTGATTTATGAAATGTTTTGCTAACAGACAGGGCTGATGACAGTAATGCTAAAGTTTAACTTCCGATAAGATGGCGCCTGTGTACATGGCTTGCACTCCACCTCAGCTGATGGTGTTCAGAATATTTATGTTTTGTTAGTTTTTTATCTGGGACATAAACTTGCTGCTGGTGTATGACCGACAACAGCTTCTGGATCTTCGATTTTCTGCCACCGATGTCGCTTATTTGGACCAATATGAGTGTACCCCTAGACCCCCCCCCCCCCAATTTTGTTGAGAGACCAGCTGATCCTTCCAATTAAGAGGTATGCAGGAACAAAAAAGAGAGGCTTTTTTAAGGGTTCACAGGACAAAAGAGCGCAGCAGGGAAGCGGGTGGGGGGGCAGAGGGAAAACACGTCTGGTTTCACCGTAGAGTTGCAAGAAAAAAAATAATAATTCTGATTTCTTGGCTGAAATCACACCAAAATATAATCATGTTTTCATTATTGGGGACCTTAATTTGCATGTGTGCTGTCCTGAGAAGCCCTTGGTTAAGGACTTTTTAGATTTATTGGACTCATTTAATCTAGCTCAGCATGTAAACAGTCCCATCCAAGAGCACAGACATACACTGGACCTTGTTTTAACTCCGGATGTGACTGTTTGTAATATTGAAATTGGTGATAATGTTTTTTCAGACCACATGCCAGTCCGGTTTGAGTTCACCCTCCCCCATCTAACTCCTAAGCCGTGTGTTCCTGCAAGTAGTAGCCGGGCCATTAACCACTTCACTGCCGCTCGTTTTACAGATGTTTATAACTTTGAAATGATAATTCAGCCCCCAGTGTTTCTCACCACCACTGAGGAGCTGACATCCCAGTTCAGCTCTGTCGGCTTAAAGACTCTGGATCATGTTGCGCCTGTTAAAACAAAAAAAATCAAAACTCTGAGCAGAATCTTGGCTGAGTGACGTCACCAAGGCCGTTAGGCAGCAATGTAGGAGGGCGGAGCGTAAGTGGAGGAAAGACAGGCTGCAGGTCTCTTTCCAAATACTTAAAGAGAGTTGGCGCCGTTATCAGAAAGCAGTGAAAGATGCTAAATCCAAATACTTCTCTGATATAATTACCTCAAACTCTCGCAACCCACGTGTCCTCTTCTCCACCCTAAAATCTGTTCTCCATCTCACTGAACCGTCACATCAGGAAGCCTCGACTGAGATGTGCGAGAACTTCTTACATTTCTTTTTGGAAAAAGTTGCGAGCACCCGGGCTCTCATTTCCCCTCCAACTCATGACCCATCCATCCCACCTCAATCTGTAGCTCCATTTGATCATTTTGAACCCATCACTCTATCTTCTCTTGAGTAGGTCATCTGCAGCTTGAAACCGTCTGGTTCCCCCTTTGATGTGGTCCCCCCTCGACTACTAAAGGAGGTTTTTCCTGCTTTAGGTCCGTCCATTCTGGCTATAGTAAACAGTAGTTTATCCACTGGCGTGGTGCCAAAAACCTTTAAACATGCTGCTGTCCAGCCTCTTCTGAAAAAACCAAACCTTGACCCCTCAGTCGTATCCAACTTCCGGCCTGTCTCCAGACTCCCATTTGTTTCAAAACTACTGGAGAAAATAGTTGAGTCCCAGTTGAAGTGCTTCCTGGAGGGTCACGCCATCTTAGAGCTATTCCAATCTGGCTTTAAACCTCTCCACAGCACTGAAACTGCCCTGCTGAAGGTCTTTAATGACATTTTCTTAACCACTGATTATGTGCTGCTTGTACTGTTGGACCTCACAGCTGCCTTTGACTCCATCGACCATGAGATCCTCATTGCTAGGTTGGAGCAGTGGGTGGGCATCACATGATCAGCCCTCAATTGGTTCAGATCCTAACTCGCTGACAGATTCTTTTGTGTCTCCATCAAGGATTTTAGTTCTGCAGTGGCAGAGCTTAAATGGGGGGTTCTGCAGGGGTCCATTCTGGGTCCCCTCCTATTCTCTTTATATCTGCTGCCGCTTGGTGCTATTTTCCGGAAAAACAACATGCCCTTCCACTTCTACGCTGATGACTGTCAAATTTACTTCCCCTTAAGACACAATGGCACATGCTCATTTCAACCTCTGCTCAACTGCCTGGCTGACATCAGGGACTGGGTGGCTTTTGTAGAAGAACATATATCTGTGATATATTATCCATAAATTAAACAGATTCTTTCATTTTTCTGGACTGAATAATATCGTGCATTGAATAATTAAATGTAACGTGAGACGTTAATTTTCTTTGACCCATCAAATGAATGTGGTCATTTATTAACAGAATCAAAGTTTAACATCAAACATTTACATTAATTTGGCAAATTGATTTCAACAACAAAATAATTAATTAGCAAACTTTACAATTAGGAAACCATACGACCACGATTTCCCTTGCAAGTTTAACCCAACAGACATTTCTGAAAATATCTGGATGATTACTGGCAAGATAGAAGAGTTTTAAAGATGGAAAATGAAGTTTATCTTGAGAGAGATGGGTGAGGGAATTTGTCTGTTATAACCAGAACAACACGCTCCTTTGGACCCAGCTTAACCAACGGTACACTTTGCGGTTGAAGATCGACTCTTTTACCTTTGCAGACGATAGTTCGGCCTCGGCGTAGAGTTCTCTTCAAACGCTTTCCAGCGTCTCCGTAAGGATAGTAGGGAACCGTTCGGAGTCGTGAGATCATCCCAGAACAGACTTCTTCATAGTTCCTCTGAACTTCTCTCGTTCAGCTTAGTTGCTGTTGTTCTTCAGCATTCTGAACTCTGCATTCTCTCTCCGCACTCTCTCTTGAACTAGGAAGTGTTAAACCTTTTAAAGAGGTCACTTCCGGTTCCTCTGAGAGCTTCCTGATTGGTCGATACGCCAAACAGGGGTGTGTTTTAGTGATGTAAGAGGTTATTAAAAGTCAAGGGAAAAAGATTAGATTGTTTAAGAACAGACAGAAGATGTTTTGAAGAACCGAGACTTCGTGGAGTCAATTCTCTCATATCTGTCTGAAAAAGTTAAACATGACATTTCTTTCCAGTAAACTTGTAGTTGACCGAAACTTGACCTTTGACCAACTTACACTTGCTCATTTCAGACAGAAGATCAACAAAATGAATAATTACTCTTGTAACAAACATTAAAATGATTTCTACTTTGAATGAGGATTGAAATCATTTAATACTGTTTCACAGTTGATTTAAAATGAGTAGTTCACTTCAACATTTAAAAATGGTTTGAATTAAACGCACTTTGATTATCAAGACATTTGTAAGATAGTAATGATAATAGAAAAATAGAGTGTTCTTTCAATTGATCAGTGCAGGACACTTAGAAAGTCTCTGGGTGGACTTGATTTTGTGTTTCTGGACTCAAATCAATGAAATACAGTTCTTGTCCCAGGAAGGCCCTCAAGGTCAGGATTTGACCTGAGGCTTAGTTCACTACAGTCCCCCCTTTGGAAATCATCGCCTGTCCATGGGGATGAATTCCAACATGAACTTACGCCTTCGAATGTCCTTGAGCTTGATGTAATCCAGCAAGGAAAACAAAAGTCAAAGGATGTAATCCCACAATGTTTTTGGTAATTCCATTGTTGATGGTAATTCCATAATGTTGTTGGTAATTCCATTGTAGCAATGCTTTACCCCTTGGAAACAGAGTCTGTAATCCATTGGAAAAAGTCATATAATTGTAGATGAACATATACTGTGATATATTCATAAATTAAATGGATTCATTCATTTTTCTGGACTGAATAATATCGTGCATTGAATTTAATAAAATGTAACGTGAGGCGTTAATTTTCTTTGACCCATCAAATGAATGCGTCATTTATTAACAGAATCAAAGTTTAACATCAAACATTTACATTAATTTGGCAAATTGATTTCAACAACAACATGGCTTAGTTAGCAAGCTTTACAATTAGAAAACCATACGGCGATGGTTTTCCTCACTTCAAGCTTTACAACAGACATTTCTGAAAATATCTGGATTAATTTCTGGCAGAATAGAAGAGTTTAAAGATGGAAAATGAAGTTTATCTTGAGAGAGATGGGTGAGGGAATTTGTCTGTTATAACCAGAACAACACGCTCCTTCTGGACCCAGCTTAACCAATGGTACACTTTGCGGTTGAAGATCGACTCTTTACCTTGGCAGAGGATAATTCCGACTTCGGTGTAGAGTTGCCTTCAAACGCTCTCCAGCGTCTCTGTAAGGATAGTAGGGAACCGTTCGAAGTCGTGAGATCATCCCAGAACAGACTTCTTCATAATTCCTCTGAACTTCTCTTGTTCAGCTTAGTCGCAGATGTCCTGAGCATTCTGCATTCCAGCATTCTGAACTCTGCTGCTCTCGGAACCAACTCACAGCATTCTCTCAACGTTCTCCCAGTGTTCTTCTTCGCACTCTCTCTTGAACTAGGAAGTGTTAAACCTTTTAAAGAGGTCACTTCCGGTTCATTTGAGAACTTCCTGATTGGTCGGTTGACCAAACAGGGGTGTATTTTAGTGATGTAAGAGGTTATTAAAAGTCAAGGAAAAAGATTAAGTTTGTTTAAGAACAGACAGAAGATTGTTATGAAGAACCCAGACTTCGTGGAGTCAATTCTCTAGTATCTTTCTGTAAAAGTTAAACATGACATTTCTTTTTCAGTAAACTTGCAGTTGACCGAAACTTGACCTTTGACCAACTTCACAATTTGCTCATTGAAGACAGAAAATCGGACAATGCATCATTAACCTGATTTCTACTTTGAATAAGGATAAAAAATCACTAATATTGTTTCACAGTTGATTTAAAATGAGTAGTTCACTTCAATATTTGAAAATGGTTTGAACTAAACACAATTTGATTATCAAAACATTTGTAAAATAGTAATGATAATAGAAAAAGAGAGTGTTCTTTCAATTGATCAGTGCAGGACACTTAGAAAGTCTCTGGATGAACTTAATCTTGTGTTTCTGGACTCAAATCAATGAAATACAGTTCTTGTTCCAGGAAGGCCCTCAAGGCCAGGTTTTGACCTGAGGCTTAGTTCACTACAGTCCCCCCTTTGGAAATCATCGCCTGTCCATGGGGATGAATTCCAACATGAACTTACGCCTTCGAATGTCCTTGGTCTTGATGTAATCCAGCAAGGAAAACAAAAGTCAAAGGATGTAATCCCACAATGTTTTTGGTAATTCCATTGTGTTGATGGTAATTCCATAATGTTGTTGGTAATTCCATTGTAGCAATGCTTTAACCCCTTGGAAACAGAGTCTGTAATCCATTGGAAAAAGTCATATAATCCACAACGGTAAATCCACAACGATTAATCCACAACGATTGGAGGTGTTGATTGATCAGCATACAGAGGGGTTCCCTTGGATTGAACTGAAGATGCGGCCACTGGATGAAGAGTGGAGACCAACGTCAGGATTGCAGGTCTCCTCCAGCGAAGGTCGTCTCTGGGCGACGTCCAGTTGATGCCATTCTGGTTCAATGTGACATGCAATTATGTGGTATAAGGTGGGCTTATGAAGGGGATTTTACATAAGGCCTTAACCTATATGCACCTGGTGTGTAAGCTATTATGATTGGGAACAGCTACAACTACCAGTTAAGGGGTGGAACATGCTGAAAAGGGTAACTATAGGGGTTTATACATATAGAAGTGTGTTCCAAACTATTTTTCCATTCCTAACTTGGTTTAAGTTAGCTTTACATGGTAAAATATAGTTTGGTTCAATTGTCTGTTGTCTTTTAGACGAACGACTTGAGATTGGGTGTTTGGTTTCCCCATAAATGTTTTTGGAGTCTATGGCGAGACTCATCAAAAAGAATTAGCTATCCCCCCGAATAGAATTGTTCGAGTAGGTTCGGCTTAAGCGTTGTGAGACCAATGTAGATTATGGTACTTAAGGTAGCATTAATCTACATTGACTCTGCAAGGATTACATTTTAACAAACGAACTGCATGTTGGCATAGTTAAAGGCCTCTTAGTCTCTAACTTAACTTACACACAAAATTCATTCTTACCTCAGAAACAATACCAAAACCAATTAAACAACGTTTCAACATCGACAAGAGTAGTGACTAAGCAACTAGAAACATCGTTTCACTGCTTTACCTCACCCTGGTTGTCAGATTCAGTCACGCTGTCCCGTTTGTTTGTTTCTTTGCACACCTTGTGTGGTTTAACCTGGTTTCGATGTACCCATTTAACAATTGGCTCTTTTTGGCCGTTCCTGATTTTTATCTGATAGACAACTGGAGACAGTTTGTCTGTTATCAGATGGGGTCCAGTCCATCTGGGCATCAGTTTACGGGCGAGAGTTCCGGTCCCGGACTCTCTTCTCCCAGTTGTGGGGGCAAACGTGTAGTACCAGACCCTGTCTCACAGTTGGAGTTCCTCGTGAGAGGCCTTTTGGTCGTAGTACGCTTTGCGTCCTTCAGCTGATTTTTCCAGGTTTTTCTGTGCGAAAGCAAAAGTGTTTTTAAGGTGTTTTTCCAAGTCTTTCATGTATTGTTGTGTAGTGTAGGCTGTTGCCATGGCAGCATCGCCTGGTTGGTACAACAGGTGTAGAGGGAGAGTCATTTGTCGACCCGTCATCATCTCGAAAGGAGAGATGCCAGTCGACGTGTGTGGAGTGGCCCTTATGGCCATGAGGACCAGAGGGAGTTTCACATCCCAGTCCTTGTGGTTTGCGGCTACGTATTTTTTCAAAATACTCACCACAGTCCTGTTTGCTCTCTCAACCTGGCCTGAAGCCTGTGGGTGGTAGCCAATATGGAAGTTGGCTTTGACGCCTAGCGTCTTCCACAGTTCCTTCATTACTTCACCTGTGAAGTGTGTACCTTGGTCTGAGTTCACCCTGAGGGGAAGTCCAAACCTTGAGAATACATGATTCATTAATAACATAGCAGTGGTTTGTGCTGTGTCATTAGGGGCTGGTAGACATTCTACCCATTTGGTAAACGCGCAGGTTACCGTGAGAAAATATTTATTTCCTCTAGAGGTCTTAGTGAGTGGTCCGACCCAGTCAATCTGGAGGTCCGACCATGGAAATGCAATGCCTCTACTATGCAGTGGTGCTCTGTG
>NW_023619039.1:0-166 GCF_014905685.2 Nematolebias whitei
GACACATTTGAGGAGTCCTGATACATTCACTAAGTCATTCACATATAAAATAAATAACTTTGGTCCAAGTACAGAGCCATGAGGAACTCCACAAGTGATATTGCACAGGTCAGATCTTACACCATTTATTTGTACAAACTGTTTCCTATCTTTTAAATAGCTAGAT
>NW_023619039.1:176-3750 GCF_014905685.2 Nematolebias whitei
CACATTTATCACCATTTATTTGTACAAACTGTTTCCTATCTTTTAAACAGCTAGATACCCAGTGTAATGCTTGTCCTCTTATACCATATTTATTTAATTTTTCAAGGAGAATAGTGTGGTCAATAGTATCGAATGCTTTTTTTAAATCAACAAAAATACTAACACAATACTGTTTTTGATCGACAGCAGTAGTTAATAGTTCTATTATTTCCATGAGAGCCATTGGTGTAGAGTTTTTTGCTCTAAACCCATACTGACTGCTACTTAGAATGTTTTGTTTAGTAATAAATTTATCTAATCTGGTCACAAACAGTTTTTCTAGAATTTTTGAGAACTGTGGTAATAAGGATATTGGTCTATAATTATTGAACACACATTTATCACCATTTTTAAAGAGAGGAACTACCTTAGCTACTTTCATATTGTCTGGAAATATTCCTTTTGAAAATGATAAATTACAAATATATGTAAACAGCTCGATAACATAACTCATTATGTCCTTTACAAACATCATATCCATGTCCACCCAGTCTTTTGATCTCTTATCTGTAAGATTTTTTACTACATTCATTATTTCTTCTTTGTCAGTTCCATTAAGAAAAATACTGTTGTCACAACTTATAACTGAATGGTTCACATTATTGTCTACTTTTGGTATTTTAGCAGCAAGTCTTGATCCAACGTTCACAAAATGATGATTAAATCCATTTACAATTTCATTTTCATCATGGATTTCATCGTCATCCTTCAAAAAATATTGTGAAATACCTGTTTTTGCTTTATGACTTTTCAGAACACTATTTATTACTCACCATGTCGCTTTCATATCACCATTACTTTTATTTAATAAATCACTATAATATTCCTTCTTGTGTTTCCTTATAATCGCTACTAATTTATTTTTATACTTCTTATATTTCTCTTCAGCCTCTTGTGTTCTCAATTTCAAGAAACATGTA
The DNA here is from genome assembly GCF_014905685.2 of Nematolebias whitei. Classification (NCBI taxonomy): domain Eukaryota; kingdom Metazoa; phylum Chordata; class Actinopteri; order Cyprinodontiformes; family Rivulidae; genus Nematolebias; species Nematolebias whitei. The sequence goes on from NW_023619039.1 coordinate 1,136, forward strand.
TACAAATAATTATTTTTTTACAAGCATTTCTCAACCCTTTCGTCATCCATGTCCCACGTTGTTCATCTGACTTGTTCAGGCTGTCACTCCTTTGATTATCCATCCATCCATTTTCTTTACCCGTTTATTCCATTTTGGGTCACGGGGGTCGCTGGTGCCCATGTCCAGCAGTCACTGTGCGAGGGGCGGGGTACACCCTGGACGGGTCGCAAGTCCATCACAGGGCCACATAGAGACAAACGAGACAAACAACCATTCACTCTCTCACTCACACCTAGGGACAATTTAGAGTTACCAATCAGCCTAACATGCATGTTTTTGGTCTGTGGGAGGAAACCGGAGCACCCGGAGAAAACCCACGCATGCACGGAGAGAACATGCAAACTCCACCCAGAAAGGCCCCTGGACCGGGGTTTGAACCAAGGACCTGCTCGCTGAGAGGCAGCAGCTCTACCAGTTGTGCCACCGTGCTGCCCTACTCCTTTGATTAATGCAGCTTAAAACATTCAATAAATTGAATAAAAAAACTGAGGGGGATTTTAAATAAATTGTTCATCCAACATCTCTTTCTTCGACGTCCTCCTGCACTGCACCTGGGCCGAGCCTCGTTCAGAACCGGTCCACCTGGTGGAAGGGTAGCTTCTCCTTCTTTCAGGAAAAAATAAAAACTTAGTTGGTTGTTTTGTAACTGAAGTAAACACAAGCAAACATTATTAAGAACATTTGATTTACCTGCAGTAAATCATCTACTGATTATCATGGAGTAAAGTATGACATCGTCGACTTGGTTCTGGTCCACTCAGCGACCGGAGTGAAGCTGTTAGATGATGCGATCCTGCTTGGCGTCAAATCTGTCGACTCTTATCCAAAATCCAGCCAGAATCCAGCTTTAACTTGTTGTTAAGTTGTTGTTAGCTGAAGTTTTAGCCCACACTAAAGGAGCGTGCCGAGGCAGCAGCACGCATGTACACTAGGTGAATGTACAAAATTCACAGCGCCATCTAATGACCTGGCATGGTAACTACAGCAGATTCGGGAGCGTGGAGGGGATTCCTCCGGATGCATGTAAACACAAAATCCGACCGTGTCAACGCGGATCTTTTCTTCTAATTAACATACGAAAAAACCTACGTTTCCCCCCATCGTGTCCGTGTAAATAGGGTCTTAGTCAGCAGTTTCAGATAAGATTCTATGTCGCCCGCTCTGGCCCCCGGAATGCATTTGACTATGGCCGCTGGAGTCCCTAAAGCCACGTTTCGGACTATGGAGCTTCCAATAACCAGGGTCTGCTTCTTAGCGGGTGTGTCACTGAGTGAGGAAAATCAATTAGAAACATGAACTGGTCAGTGGTGAACTGGGGGCTTAGACTTAACACTATGCTTGCTCCGGACCGTCACCCAGCCGGCCTGGGGTCCCGGCTGCTCGGGGTCTGCTGGAGGACTGCTAACAGGAGCTAGCCTCTGTGGTTCCACACTGTCTAAGGGGACCTGGCTAGCTACTGGTTTTTCTACAGCGCGGAGCTGGGCTTCCAGTTCAGACAGCCTCTCCTCCCAAACTACCATAAGACTACATTTGTTACATGTATCATTACCACTAAAGGAGGCAGAGGAGTAACTAAACATCTGACACACGGAGCAACTGAAAACAGAGGAAGCAGGGAGAGAAGCAGCAGCCATGCTAAGCTAATGCTAGCAAGAGCTAGCAGATCCCAATACACCAATAAAACCCGAGAAGTGTTGAAATATAAAAGGTGTTTTAAACACTATCCAACAGTAGAAAACCAGCTAAGAGTGTTTGTGAACTAGAATGAAAAACTATGCAAAAGACGGATAAATCCGGAAAACAAGAGACGACTCGAGCAAACAATTTATTCGAGCTACCAACAGACAAACAGGAAGTGACACAATACGTCTCACCACGAACGTGCAACGTCACCACAATTTAGTTAGTATCACCGTTGCTAATAAATCTGTTTGTTGTTGTCAAATCCTGCGAGCAGTACAGTTGCACACTAATGTCATTAGTTCATTGCATCACTGAGCCACAACACCGCAGCTTACAAACTCTGATGCTTACAGCTCTGTTAATACATCTCTCAGGGTGCATTCACACCAGCCCTGTTTAGACCACTTCAATTCAATTCAATTCAATTCAATTCAATTCAATTCAAAAATACTTTATTAATCCCAGAGGGAAATTAAATGTTGTTGTAGCTCATGTTCCTTGTTTCATAAAAGAGTTGTTCTAGATAGGGCTGCAACTAACGATTATTTCAATAATCGATTCATCGGCCGATTATTTTTTCGATTAATCGATGAATCGGCAAAAAAAACCCACAACGTTTTAATTTCCACCCCTTTATTCCAAAATTGAACATTTGACTAACATAGCAATTCACACAAAAAACAGGTTGCTATTTGACTATTCTGTTAGTAAAATATTGAATAATAAAAATAAAAGTTAGTCAAATAGCTTAAAAAAATAAATGTACACAAAAATATATACAAATGTATCTTTATACCTGCACAGTATGTAGCTACTTTGTAAAATGTGTCATTGAGGGAAGAGTGTAACCTGGATTAAAAGTGTGGATTATTGTAACCTGGATTAAAAGT
>NW_023619039.1:3760-11245 GCF_014905685.2 Nematolebias whitei
AAAAGTGTGGATTATTGTAACCTGGATTAAAAGTGTGGATTATTGTAGTGAAGCCTTCGTCTTCAACCATGGACAGAGGCCTCATGTCAGTGACGATCATGTTCAGGATGTTTCAGTGAAGACAGCTGCTGCTGTGGTGTCCATGATGTCTGTCCATCATGAAGGATGTTGTTGTTTGTTGTTGTTGTTTTCTGGAATGAGAGAGTAAATATGTTTTATATCATAATTTACAGCAACTCAAGAAATGCCTTGTTTTACTTACAGTGTTAGGTTCAGGCCAAAGTAGCTAAAAGAGCAATTAAACACACACGCACGCACACACAAACACACACACCACACACACACACACACACACGCACACACACACACACACACACACACACACACACATATATATAAAATAGTTAATTACACAGATTTGAGTAGATGTAATAAATGACTTTAATTCCTGTTTAAATGCAATTCATCCTGCCATACCTGCAGTGTCTTCAGACTTTGCCAACAAATTAAAAGTTGAAGCTTAATCATTAAATTATTATCTTTGTGTTAGATTTATTTATAAATCACATTTAAACACTGCTTGTTCCAATTAAATTAAATAAAAAGTAACACACGTTCTCTATCACCGTCATTAATCAGATAAACAAACAAACAAACAAACAAGCAGCTTCATCTACCAGAGAGACTGACGTTACGTTTTCTCTCTTGAAACAGAACAAAGTGTTAAATTGTAGAGACTCACCTGCAACACGAGTTGGAAGTGAAACATGTTGTATCTGCTGCAGCTCCTTCCTCCTCCTCGTGACTCCGACATGTTTACGTTTATCTCCGTGGTTCTCCCGTGTCGTGTCGACGATTGTCAAAGCGACAAGTTTCTCATTTTTTATCTTTGTGAAGTTCTCCCACTCTTTGGAGGACTTGGGTCAAACAGTTTTCGCTGCGTCGGTCATTTGTAAAATTTACTTAAATTTCCTTTGAAAACAGCCTCTACTCTGCCTCCCCCCTCGCTCTGTTCAAGTCGCGCTGCAGTTTTTTTTTTTTCAAACTTTATTCAGTCAGTCAGCATTGACAATGAACTGCCCGTGAACAAAACGAAACGTCTCCGCAGCGCCGTGAAAGATGCATAATCGCGCAACACAACGAATCGATAACGAAATTTGTTGCCAACGCTTTTAATCATCGATTTTTATCGATTTTATCGATTCGTTGTTGCAGCCCTAGTTGTAGATGTTGATGGTTGTGGGCGGGAAGGATCTCTTGTGATGGTCCGTCTTATAGCAGATCTGAAAAAACTGGCCACAGATGTTGATCCGTTTACTTGCACTTGGTTGGCCTCCTGGGCTTCAGGATCACCTGAATGTTGGGCAGACCTCCTCCCAGAGCGATGGCCACTCCTCCCAGCAGTCTGCCGAGCTCCTCGTTGCTGCGGACAGCCAACTGTAGGTGCTGATGGACGATCCTGTCCTTCCGCTGTCATAAGCCGTGTTTCCTGCTAGTTCCAGGATCTCAGTGGTCAGGCACTCGAGCACAGCTGGCAGGTAGATGAAAATGCGTCCACAGAACATCCTTTCAACTCATTTGAAATTTAGGGCTGTAGTTGAGATATTACTTGAGCTTTTGAGATGTTAATCAGCTGCTGTTGGTTGTAGAAACTGCCTTGTTGCCATGGTTACGCATCATAACAAATGTCCAAAACTAAAAAAGTTTCAGTAAAAATCCTTCCAGCTGCTCAGCATCCGATACCAGAGGAAACAATCATCCAAAAAATGTGATTTACATCCAGAAAAAGAGGAATTAAAGTTTCCAAAAGCAAAATCTCAGAATGAAAGAAACAGAGCTGCTCCAACATGCAGCCACCTTGAGCGGCACAATATGTATATGTAATATATCTTAGCTCATATGGAGCCGTCAGCTGCCTTGTGTGAAAAACAATATTCTCTATGGTCTAATAATAATAATAATAATAATAATCATTTTATTTAAAAAGCGCCTTTCATGACACCCAAGGACACTTTACAGTAAGAACAAAGATCAACAGGAATAAATTACATAAAGAATATAAAATACATACAGCAAAGTTAAGGATAAGCGAGTCTAAAGAGGTGTGTTTTCAGAGCAGTCTTGAATATAGAAAGAGAGGTGGTGTTTCTTGTCAGGGGGCAGAGAGTTCCAGAGATGAGGAGCAGAGCAGGTGAAGGCCCTGCTCCCCATGGTGGAGAGGCGGGCAGAGGGTACATGGAGGTGTAGTGAAGAGGAGGATCTGAGAGAGCGAGAGGGGATGGAGATGTGTAGGAGGTCAGATAGGTACGGAGGGGCAAGGTTGTGGATAGCTTTGAAAGTGAGAAGAAGAATTTTGAAGACGATGCGTGATTTAACCGGGAGCCAGTGGAGCTGCTGCAGGACTGGAGTGATGTGGTTATAGGAGGAGGTTTGAGTGATGACACGGGCAGCTGAGTTCTGGACCAATTGCAGCTTCTGGAGAGATCTGTTGGGGAGGCCATAAAGAAGGGAGTTGCAGTAGTCAATCCGAGAAGTCACAAGACTGTGCACAAGGATGGCTGTGGAGCGGGGTGTGAGAGAAGGGCGGAGACTGTTAATATTTCTGAGATGGAAATAGGCAGACCGAGTGACATTGTTGATGTGTGAAGTGAAGGAGAGGGTGGTGTCGAGGATGACACCAAGACTCTTGACCTGAGGCGAGGGGGATAGCAGAGAGTTGTTAAGGGGGATAAGAAGATTTTCTGATTTTGAAATAGAGTTTTTGGTACCGACAAGAATGATTTCTGTTTTGTTACTGTTTAGTTGTAGGAAGTTGTTAGAAAACCAGTGATTTAGCTCATTGAGACAGTCGGTGAGGATGGAGGGTGGGTGGGTGGAGTTTGGTTTTATTGACAGGTAGAGCTGTGTGTCATCAGCATAACAGTGAAAATGGACACCAAATTTAATTCTGTCTCATCTTCTGCTCATGCTGAGTCCATTTTTGAAAAATGACAAAATATAACTCCTAAAACTGCTAAAAGTTGATGCCACTCTGTTTTTGTTTTTATTTCCAGAAGAAGAAGAAGACGTGTCTTCAGAGGTTTTTGTGTCGTTTCTTTCAGTAGTTCTTGGTGCAGCGCCCCCTCAGGCGAGCGGAGGAATAGGTTGGTTCAACAGGTTGCTTCAACAGGTTGACTCGACTGCACAGTGCAGTGTGAATGCAAACACACCAGCTCAAATGTAACAAAAAGTCATGAATATTGGTCCCGAACCGAACCCAGTCTACCGGACTATCAGCTGTGAAAACAATCTCAGTGGCACAGAGGCACACCAGAAATGGGCTTTCTTACCCCCCCCCCCCCCCCGCCCTTGATCTCAGGCAAATCAGAAGACGCAGAGGCAACCTGAACTTGTCTCAATCCTGGACTGATGCGTCTTTTGAAAGAGCCTTTCAATTACAATTACAATTCTATGCTAATTTCCTCTCTCTGCTGTTTTATGTACTGATGCTAAAGCTCAGCACACCATTTGTGCATGAATTAAATGTTTACCTAAATTTATTGAGCTGCAGGACATGTATCAAATCCAATATTGAGACTGAAACGAAGAACCGTCAGATAATAAAAGGGTGCCTCAGTTTGCTGGTGAAGATTCTCAGTCCAGGACATGATAAATTCAACAAATGTTCAATACAAAACAACAGGACTTTATTTGTAAAGTCTGTAAAAAAAAAAAAAGAAAAGTTTGTAAAATGTTAAAACTTTAATGAACAAATCTCTCTCACTCGCACATACACACCAGCCAGTGTGTTGGGCTTTAGGCAGGAGTATCATTACGGGACTGTTTACATTACAGCACAGAGTAATGGGGGAGAATGGAGAGGGACTGGCAAAGGCAGAGGGAGAAGATGGTTTCCAGATGTGAGGTGGAATTCAGAACACCTCCCTTCCTCTTCCTTTGTGCAGGGATGTGGAGCTGTGACTGAGAAAGAAACCACTGAAGAGAGAAGAGGCCTTCACTCTGCAAAAGATATGGGTGACGAAGAGGATGGATAGAATCGAGAAGTTGAGAGGGTTTCCTGTTAGACCACAGACCCAAAAGTGTAACTGGGGAAGGCTTCGCTCAGTAGAAGCATTTTATCATTAGGAAGAAGCTAATTTAACATGAAACATGCTGTCAGCTCTTTGCAATCACCTGAGTTTGACAGCTTTATGCCATACAGCCATGCCGAGACAAACGAGGGAGGACCGACTAAACTGAGCGCTTCAGTCAGTTTAGCACATTCTGTTGGAGCAGAATGGAAACAAGTGAACTGGTTCTGATTAAATATACCAAATTCACCAGCAGACGGCTCCAAAACTCAGAGATACACACAATGTAAAAACACATAACAATTAAAACGGGGCTATTCAACTGACTCCCCATGGGCCATTTTTAGCCCACTTCATTAATATTTTTTTTTTGGGGGGGGGGGGGGGTCTGGGTTTGTATTCTGTTTATTGCATTTATGATTCAGTGCAATAAAGTAAACTAATTTAAAAGGTAACAGATCATTATAAACTTTGTTTAATCCATCCATCCATCCATCCATTATCTTTACCCGCTTATTCCATTTTGGGTCACGGGGGTCGCTGGTGCCCATGTCCTGCAATCACTGTGCGAGGGGCGGGGGACACCCTGGACAGGTCTCCAGTCCATCACAGGGACACATAGAGACAAACGAGACAAACAACCATTCACTCTCTCACTCTCACCTAGGGACAATTTAGAGTTACCAATCAGCCTAACATGCATGTTTTTGGACTGTGGGAGGAAACCGGAGCACCCGGAGAAAACCCACGCATGCACGGAGAGAACATGCAAACTCCACCCAGAAAGGCCCCTGGACCGGGATTTGAACCAAGGACCTGCTCACTGAGAGGCAGCAGCTCTACCAGTTGCGCCACCGTGCTGCCCTTAACTTTGTTTTATTTACATACTGATTTTAATCGCTGGATGTCCGGCCCCCAGCCTCTTGGCTTTCAGAAACTGTGGCCCCCCTGAGCAGTTTAGTTGAATAGCCCTGACTTCAAACATTTTAAACTGGGTATTTCATTTGTAAGAATATGTTCTGATCTGGAGCAGGGAGAGGAGGAGCAATTGTCTTCCATATCAGAAGGTTTATTTTACATGTAAAGTACAAGATCACCAGCCCTGGGCCATTGTAACTCCACCATGCGGCCACGAACAATGGTGCCGAGCGTAAACAGACAACCCATCTTCTTCAGAGCTCGGCCACAACTCCTGGAGTCATCATCACCAACAGCGAATGGGAGGTCCTACTTTTATCGTGTGACCCAGCTCTCAACCAATAATATCTCGCCATCTTCTGTTCTATAATGGTGGGTGCGTGAATGTTGGGAGTTGTAGGCATGTAGCTGAAACTACATTTTCTACCGGAAACGGAATCAGATAATGTTTTTAACACAACATCATTCTAAATATCAAAAACAGGATACATATATCTAGACATTTCATTAAGTTAATATATTATCTGATAAAATTATATTTCACGTTTCGTTTTTTCAACAGCAGCCTGTTGCTATGTCCCTACCTCTTTCTGTTTCTTTGGAGAAATCTATGAAAAACACTAAGACCACAGTTTGACACATAAAATAAAGTTTTGGCTTCAACAAGATGATCCCCAAAGAGCTATTGGTTGAAAACATAGATGATGGACTGAAAGGAGATTCATGTGTCAGGTTCTGGGTCAAACCTGCACTTCTCCAGTCCAAGCAGATCAAGACGGCTGCAGTTGGAGAGAACCTTTCCCAGGATTTAAAAAAAATGAAGGTGGATGAAATCAAAGAACACAATGATGTGATTATTATGGCAAAAGGTGTGTTGTCTGTTAGCAAAATGAACCACTGTGTGGATTTTAATAAAACTCGGAAATTAATCATTTGATTTTTATCTACAACTGATTTAACATTTAAACAGTTTAAAATGGCCAGCAGACATTGTGCTGTGGTCATTGTGTTCAGTAAATACAAAGGAGGGCTAGAACTCAGACAGTTGTGCAGATAGATCTACAACTGGGTTATAATTTAATATTCCCTAACCCATACTCTTGAGTGATAACAGATAGAGCAAGGTCTTAGTTCAGAACTTTGTTATTCAAAACCACAGGTGGTACATTCCTCTAAGGAATGCTAGTTTCACTTGCTCTCTGATTTACTTTAAAATATTTTGAATTTGGAATTAAAACTCAAAAACTGTAAAAAGTGTTGGGTTCAAACTGTGTCCTCATATATCAGTTATATAAATCTTTAAGAAACATGAGAATTGTGTTGGAAGTTGTCATCCTCTTTATCCTCTGAACTTCTAGTTTTCCTTTCAGTTAGTCCAGATGGTCGGTCCAGGAAATACCAAAACCCACATTTTTCAAGGAAATTGACCAACATTCCTCTTGACTCTGTAAACAGAAAGCTGTATGATGGATGTATGAGTAACACATGTATACTCAGACAGTTGCATCATTCTCTCAGATCTGTTTTGACTTGACAGTGTTGTGAAATTTGTGCAGAAACTGTGGAATGGTGTTTTGGAAACTTCCTCCTGTTTCGTTAAAGGAGCAGCCAGGTGACTCCCATCCTGAAACTGAGACTATAAACCTCCTGCAGCAGCAGCGTGTTGTTTGGATTTCCTGCAAAGGATGCAGCGTTACTTTTAGCAGGAAAAGAAAATGAACAGTGTGCCTGAGTTGGCTATGAATCAAGAAACATAATCAGCTGCAATCATCATAGTAGTTGTTGTAAACATGCTTTGAGTCATGTGAGAGACTGAAAAGGAGGGAACATTTATTGACTAAACTAGTGGATTCTAAAGTTTCAAGCAGGACCCCACTATTAGAGTTGCATTCGGGCCCAAAAAATCCAACCCGGCCAAAGCCCATAGCCATCATTTCTGAACCTGACCCGACCTGACCGTCCTGTTTGGGTTTCTTCTCTGATGGCTGATGGCTGACTCAGCCATCAGCCATCAGCCATCAGAGAAGAAATCCAAACAGGACTCCAGTCAGCCATCAGGTGAAAAGGAGGAACCCAGACCCAGAGCAGTGGTCATTCCATATGTTGAGGGAGTATCAGAGAAACTGAGAAGTTTATTTTCTAAACATAACGTCCCAGTGGCTTTTAAACCCCAAAATACATTAAAGACTGGTTCATCCCAAAGATCCAGTCCCCCGGCACAAACAGAGTAATGTTGTGTATGCTGTTCAGTGTCAGGAGGGTGATCAGTCTTACATCGGGGAAACTAAACAGCCACTGGTCAAAAGGATGGCCCAGCACAGAAGATCAACATCATCAGGCCAGGACTCTGAGGTCTACACTCATCTCCAGGCCAGCGGTCACTCTTTCAGGGATGAAGATGTTCACATCCTGGACAGAGAGGAACGATGGTTTGAGAGAGGAGTAAAGGAGGCCATCTTTGTGAAAAGAAACCGTCCATCATTAAACAGGGGTGGAG
>NW_023619039.1:11345-15544 GCF_014905685.2 Nematolebias whitei
ATCTATTGCATTGATGTTTGGGGGAAAGCATGTAAAACATTTACAAAACCTATTTTTATTTTACAGTAAAGAGCAAGATGGCGCCTTTGTTGATGGCACGCAGTCTACCTCTCCTGAATTTGTTACAGTTACTCATGTTTTGCCTTCTCTTCATCCATGATGTATCCTCACTTCTAGTGTACGACCGCTCAACTCTGCTAAAGATCCAGGATTCGCTAAACAACGCACTGGTTTTTGGTAAAACTGGACATTTTAAGAAACCACCGCCCTTCCTGGCGTCTATGCCAGCCTATCTACGCCGCACTACCGGGACGTTGCTACGCAACAAACGCCGCAGAAGACGTGGAAGGAGAGCGGGAGTCCTCGTCAAATTCAAATTCTACCTCTCCTCTCAGTACGGTTGATCATCGGCTTCTAGTGCAGGACTTACCTTCAGAGTTTGGCATCTTCGACCCTCGTCGTTCCCTGGTTCATCGTCATCGATGCCTCGTTCCTGTTAATCCTGGCGTCAACGTTCAGTTTGCACCTTGTCGCTCTGTGGGGACTAGGAGGGGGGGATGCGTGCAACAGAACCTCCGCCCGCTTGCCCGAGCAGCTGATGACGCAAATGGCTGTGTACCAGCGCATGCAGCCCTGTTTAATGCCCGATCGCTCTCAAATAAAACCTTTATGCTAAACGATCTGATCTCTACTCATCGTTTGGATTTATTTCTGATGACTGAGACCTGGCTGAAACCAGGGACAACAGTGCCTTTCCTGAGCTCCTCCCACCTGGCTCCTCCTACCTGGCTCCTCCTACCTGGCTCCTCCCACCTGAGTGCACCGTGTGTGTCTGGCCGTGGGGGCGGTCTCGCTGCTGTGTTCAGTGATAAACTCACCTGCCGTCCACTGCTTCCAAAAAACTACAGCAGCTTTGAACTTCAACTGTTTGTGATGGAATCTGCACCCCCCCTGCTGTGTGGTGTTTTATATCGCCCTCCAAAATATAATAAGGATTTCATTAATGAATTCTCAGAACTGTTAGCTGAACTGTTGCCAAAATTTGACAGTTTGCTTTTATGTGGTGATTTTAACGTTCATGTTTGCTGTCCCTGTAACCAACTCGCTGCTGACTTTCAAAGCCTTCTGGATTATTTTAACCTGTCACAATCTGTGTCAGGGTCCACACACAGTCATGGTCACACTTTGGACTTGATCGTCTCTCACGGCCCTTGTGTATCTGTTATAGAAATTTTGGACACTTGTATTTCAGACCATTTTCCCATTATATTTGAATTTTCCACTCCTCCACCAGTAAAAACTATGCTTCCAGCACGTCTCTGCCGCTTCATCACTCCCTCCACTCCAGGTCAGTTTGCTGCTGCGTTTAGAAGCACTGACTTCTACTCTGCTGAAAGTCTGGACTCATCTCTACATCCAGAAGAATTTATCACCTCCTTTCAATACACTTCTACAAAGATCTTGGACTCCATCGCTCCTTTAAGACAGACTTCTACAAAAATCAAACCAGATCCCTGGCTTAATGGTACCACTCGGACTTTTAGACAACGCTGCAGGAAAGCAGAACACAGGTGGAAGAAAGACAGGCTTCATGTGTCCCAGGACATACTGAGAGACTGTCTTCATGAATATCAAAAAGCTGTTCAGCAGGCCAAATCACAATATCTTTCCAATTTAATTTGTACCAGTTGTAACCGGCCAAGGGTTTTATTTAATACCATTCAGTCTGTCATTAATCCCTCCATCAATGTTCTGAAAACTGCTACACAGTCTACCTGTGATGGTTTTCTTGATTACTTTGTGAACAAAATAGACTCTATCAAGCAGAACATTGTCAGTACATATAATGCTGTTCAGTTATGTGCTCCCTCAATAACCTCTGCTGTGTTTGATCAGTTCCACCTGGTCTCACTACCTCACCTCGTTAAGGTGGTTCAGCAGATGAAACCTACAAACTGTACCCTGGACATCATCCCCTCTAAGATGTTCAAGCAGTCCTTGGATGTTATTGGTCCTTGTCTTCTGACATTTATTAATAGCTGTCTAAGTTCAGGTTATGTCCCGTCTGTTTTCAAACATGCTGTGGTCAGGCCTCTTCTTAAAAAAACGGGTTTAGATCCTACAGCTTTTTCTAATTTTAGGCCAATTTCACACTTGTCATTTTTATCCAAAGTTCTGGAAAAGGTTGTTTTCATTCAGTTGCAATCTTTTTTAGAACACAACAACTTGTTTGAAAAATTTCAATCTGGCTTCAGACCCTGTCATAGCACTGAATCTGCACTACTCAAAGTACAGAATGATATTCTTTTGTCCCTTGATGCCAAAAAACCTGTTCTGCTGGTGATGTTGGACCTCTCAGCAGCTTTTGATACTGTAGACCATCAGGTCCTGATCACTCGTTTGGCTCAGCAGGTTGGCCTCCAGGGTGTTGTGCTCGAGTGGTTTAAGTCCTATTTAACAGACAGAACTTTCTCTGTTATGATTGGTGATCTGTCCTCTTCTTCAATCTCTTTGACCTCTGGTGTACCGCAGGGATCCATTCTGGGGCCTGTTCTCTTCTCACTTTACATGCTACCATTAGGACCCATCATTGCACGCCATAATCTGTCTTTTCATCTGTATGCAGATGATCTACAAATCTATCTGCCAGTCACTCCCAGTTCCTCACTCAGTTTCAACTCTGTTGCCAGCTGCTTAAACGACATTAAGCACGGGCTGTCTCAGAATTTTCTCCACCTCAATAACGATAAAACTGAATGGATTTTATTTGGTGCTTCCAGTAATTCATGCAACATCTCTCCCAGTCTAGGTTTTCCGCTCCCCCACGCCAACCAGGTGGTACAAAATCTAGGAGTGGAGCTTGACTGTAACTTAAAGCTAGATAAACAGATTAGTTCTGTTGTGAAAACCAGCTTCTTTCAGCTCCGTCTGTTTTCCAAAGTAAAATCACTCCTTAGCCGTAGTGATCTGGAGAAGGCCATCCATGCCTTTGTGAGCTCTAGGCTTGATTACTGTAACGCCTTATATGTGGGTATTAATCAATCTTCTATCTCCCGTTTACAGCTTGTACAAAACTCTGCTGCTTGTTGACTGACACACGTAAATATGAACACATCACTCCTGTCCTTTCTTCTTTGCACTGGTTCCCAGTTCAGTTTAGGACACAGTTCAAGCTGCTACCGTTTGTTTTTAAAGCTTTGAATGGCCTTGCACCACCTTATATTTCAGAACTTTTGAAAGTCCACCAGCCCAGCAGAGCTTTACGGTCTGCTGGTCAAAATCTGCTGGAGGTGCCTTGCTCAAAGTGCAAACAATGGGGGGACCGGTCTTTTTCTGTTGCAGGCCCAACAGCCTGGAATACTCTTCCCCATGAGCTGTGTGCCATCTGTGATCTGGTTCTGTTCAAAACCAAACTGAAAACATACTTATTTAAAAGGGCTTTTAATGTTTAACTATTAGTAATTTAGTATTTATTTATTTATTTTATCTCTTTTACCTTCTTTTATTCTGGCTGTGTTTTTAATTTGCACTGATTTATTGTGTCCTGTTTTTAATCTTGTTTTGTCTTGTGAAGCACCTTGGTCAATGCAAGGCGTTGTTGGAAGGTGCTATAGAAATAAAGTTTATTATTATTATTAATTATCACCAGAAAGCATTACAGTCACCCATCAAGCACATTATTTTATCAACTGAAGTAGGAATTTGCGATATGGCATAAAATTCATATCACGATATGTATTATGAAGGGTGGCGATAACGATATATATCGCAATATGTTTTTGGTATAAAACATGCTAAAAAAAGCATAGGGTGTCCTTTTGCCATCATATGTTTTGAATTATGAAAATTCCACTACTAGGTCCAGAGAGTTTTTAAATAATAAACAAATCAAGTATTAGGCTTCTTTCTTGTGCAAAACAGTGCAAAATATATCAAATGTAGTTTTAGTCATATGTTTTAAACAAAAGAATATGTTGTTAACTCTTAACAGTTTCCAGTCTCACTTTATAAATGAACAGCAACAGAGCAGCATTTTACACTGAAACATCCTGATGCATGCTCAATAATCCAGGTAGAAAAATCCAAAAAAGTTCAATCTGGTCCTCTGGACATTCAAAAAAACAAAAGCAAAACAAAGCAAAAAAAAAAATCTAGAAACGTTTCATTTCTCATCCAAGAGACTTCCTCAGTCTGAGGTG
>NW_023619040.1:0-6842 GCF_014905685.2 Nematolebias whitei
ATATTAACCTGTTATTTACACAATATCATCCTGTTATTAACAAAATATTGATCTGTTACTGCCACAATTTCAACCTGTTACTGAAACAATATTAACCTGTTATTAACACAATATCAACCTGTTGCTGACACAATATCGACCTGTTACTGACACAATATCGACTTATTAACACAATATTAACCTGTTATTAACACAAAAGCAACCTGTTACTGACACAATATCAATCTGTTACTGACACAGTATCAACCTGTTATTAACACAGTATCAACCTGTTACTGACACAATATCAACCTGTTATTTATACAATATCAACCTGTTATTTACACAATATCGGATCTGTTACTGCCACATTATCAACCTGTTACTGCCACAATTTTAAACTGTTATTAACACAATATCAACCTATTACTGAAACAATATTAATCTGTTACTGACAAAATATCAACTTGTTATTAACATAATATCAACCTGTACTGATACAATACCAACCTGTTATTAACACAATATCAACTTGTTGCTGACACAATATCGACCTGTTACTGACACAATATTAAACCGTTATTAACACAATATTAACCTGTTATTAACACATCAACCTGTTACTGACACAATATTAACCTGTTATTTACACAATAGCAACCTGTTATTAACACAATATCAACCTGTTATTAAGACAATATCAACCTTTTATTAACACAATATCAACCCTTTATTAACACAATATCGACCTGTTACTGACACAATATTATCCAGTTACTGGCACAATATTGACCTGTTACTGGCACAATATTAACCTGCTATTAACACAATATCAACCTATTACTGAAACAATATTAAGCTGTTATTAACACAATATCAACCTGTTACTGGCACAATATTGACCTGTTACTGGCACAATATTAACCTGTTACTGACACAATATTAACCTGTTACTGTTTGTTTCTGGCTTCTTAATTATACCTGGGCTAGTTTTTGGTTCTGGTGAAGTGGGTGGTTGTGTGTTAGCTCACTATCTTTCCATTCTTGTAAACTAACAACAGTGAAAAGTCCATGCTTGCCTCTGATTGGCTACTGTCTCTACAGGTGATCATCTGAATGGACACACCCATCAAACAGCTGATCAGAAGGGGGCGGAGCCAGTAGGTGGAGGTGATAGCTCCTCCATGCAACAGAGCAGCGAGTTAGAGACAACCAGTTTCTGCTCGTCTGAGGAAGACTCCGGAGGAAGGTCAGAGAAGTTTCCTCCCTCAGCAGTTAACTCAGTGTTAATCCCAGATTTATAAAACCAGACCGATCATCAGAAACAGCTACAACAGGACCAAAAACATCTGGTTCTGTAGGTGAAAACCTTAAGCTACTTTGTTCAAAACAGCCATCTGATCACCTGTTCAGGTGTTTACCTCAACAGATTGTTAATAAGAAATAAAGTCAGCCATCATACCAAATTGGTTCTAGTTCTAAACCAGAACCATCACAGAACCAATCTGTTTTAACCACTGACTCCTGCACCAAAAAAACTGGTACTGTCTTAGTACCAGAACTTCACTGACCCAGATGCCTGGTGCTATCAGGAGATATAGGCAGGCTCATGGGGACCAACAACCTGTTAACACAATGGAAAAATTGTGGATTAAAGTCAGAAACAGTTTTCTGTTTCTTTGGTAAATTAGTACTAAATAATTAAATTACTGAGCTTCACCGTAAACAAGAAGTCCGATTATCAACAGAAAGACACAAACTCCTCTTCAAAACATTCAAAGTTGTCCAAAGCATCAGTTTACTATTACATAGTTACTTGTAGTGATGGCTGGATGATGATAGATGGACAATGGATGGATGTATGGATGGATGGATGATGAAGGATGAATTATAGAAGAATATATGGAGGAAGGATGATGGATGGATGGATGGATGGATGGATGTTTGGACGATACATAGATGAATGAATGATAGAGGATGGGAGGATGTATATTTGGATGATAGATAGATGACAAAAGATGAATAGATCAAATAATAGATGGATGGATGATGTATGTATGTATGGATGGATGGATGGCTGGATGGATGGACAATATGTAGATGATGAAGGATGATTAGAAAGAAGAATAGATAGATGAATGAATGATAGATGGATGATGGATGGATGAATGATAGTGACCACCAGAGTGGAGGATCATCTGGCTACCAGTTTCCCTTCATTTCCAGTCTTTTTGCTAAGCTAAGCTAAGCTAACGCAGAGACGTGGTCATGTGACTCAGTGACATCAGCAGCTGCTCTCGCTGTGATTGGTCGGTGTGTCTGACACACATTCACCTGCCCACTGGGCGTTTTCTGCTCCAGTAAACTTGTTGAGGTTCTGTGCTCTGATTGGCTGCTGCAGGTCATGTGACTGTCGAGTCTCTTTGTGTGGTGCTGCAGATAAAAACATCCCAGCTGATCTGGGAGCAAAAATAATCTGTCCCTTGATGTTTTTCTCTCCATCCTTCATTTTTTAGCTTCCTGAATCAGTTTCAGACGAGTCTCAGCTTCTCAGGTTTTAAATATATTTTATCTGTTTACACTGATTAATTAGTTAAGTCAGATTTTTCTGCCTCGGTTGAAAACATTCTTGGTGTGTTTTACAGGTACGTACAACATCTTTAGATATTCACATGTTTAAATCATTATTACAGTTTTAATGATATTTAAGGTTTTTATTACTATTGTTATTGTTTGTTGCTTCTTTTTTTTCTGTGATGGTCGATTATAAAAGACAACTTTAGTTTAGCTATTTTTTAGATAATATTAACAATTATTTTATAGTATAATTTACTAATAAAATATAAACTTTAGAGTTATAGAGTTATAATGAAGTTTTATCAGTAAAAGTATTTTAATGTATAGCTTACTTGGCTGAGATAAATAGATTTTCAAAATATCTAGATTTATTTATTACAGTTCTACTAATAATTTACCTTTAAGTTAAACTTTAAAATAATTTATAGTTCAAAACCATTTAAATAAAAATAATAATAAAACGTGTTTTTTATTTAATCAATAGGTATTTAATATGTATTTATTTTAAAACTAGTTTATAGTCATTTCTTATTGTAAGCATTGTGTTTGTATTTAGATGTTTGTTTTGATGCGTTCGTGATGTCACTCCAGGTTCAGCCAATCAACAGAGCAGAGCAGCTCCTCGCCACGACTCATCAGGCGACAGAGGCGCCGCCACCGAAAACCCAAAACGCCACGGATGGAGAGAGTACGCTCACATGCGCACGTGCACGTTTAGCTCCTCAGCTCACGTCAGATTATTTCAGAATTCAGACTGAAGATTAAACCTGAGAGCAAAACAAGACAAAAGTCTGTTTGAGCGTGAGGTCTCCAACAATACAAACACAAAAGAGTTGTTTTATTTTAAACTGTCACCTCATTTTCTTAGGGGCCCCAAACATGAAGGGCCCCGACCCCAAACATGACCTTTCTTGTTTGAGTTTTTGTTACAGTCTATAGCAGCTAAGATTTGATTGACTGATTGATTGATTGACTGATTCTTCAGCTCCACACTTTTACATTCTGATTTCCAATAGCTAAAACCTGAACCACACCAGCTTCTTTCTTTATGTTGGGTTTGAAAATGTTGTTCGATCAGCTGATGTTACCTGATGAGGAGGAACCGGTTCTGTCTGAACTTTCTGTGATTGACATGTCCTTCATTGTTCTCTCTCGTTTGTCCATTTGTCTGTCTCAGTCGGTGTCTTTCAGCAGTGTCACTGACTCCACCATGTCCCTCAACATCACCACTGTGACTCTCAACATGGGTAAGTACAGACCAGGTCCAACAGAGTCCAGGTCAGGTCCAACAAAGTCTGGCTTATATCATCTTTGAAACCAATTATCTACACCTTTAAGTTCCTTGCTCAGAGTGACATTTCCTGTTTGTCAGACAGGTATAACTTCCTGTTTGTGTTTGTCAGAGAGGTATAACTTCCTGTTTGTGCTTGTCGGAGAGGTATAACTTCCTGTTTGTGCTTGTCAGAGAGGTATAACTTCCTGTTTGTGTTTGTCAAGAGGTATAACTTCCTGTTTGTGTTTGTCAAAGAGGTATAACTTCCTGTTTGTGTTTGTCAGAGAGGTATAACTTCCTGTTTGTGTTTGTCAGAGAGGTATAACTTCCTGTTTGTGTTTGCCAGAGAGGTATCACTTCCTGTTTGTGTTTGCATGAGAGGTATCACTTCCTGTTTGTGTTTGCCAGAGAGGTATCACTTCCTGTTTGTGTTTGCCAGAGAGGTATCACTTCCTGTTTGTGTTTGCCAGAGAGGTATAACTTCCTGTTTGTGTTTGCCAGAGAGGTATAACTTCCTGTTTGTGTTTGTCAGACAGGTATAACTTCCTGTTTGTGTTTGTCAGAGAGGTATAATATCCTGTTTGTGTTTGTCGGAGAGGTATAACTTCCTGTTTGTGTTTGTCAGACAGGTATAACTTCCTGTTTGTGTTTGTCGGAGAGGTATAACTTCCTGTTGGTGTTTGTCGGAGAGGTATAACTTCCTGTTGGTGTTTGTCGGAGAGGTATAACTTCCTGTTTGTGTTTGTCGGAGAGGTATAACTTCCTGTTTGTGTTTGTCGGAGAGGTATAACTTCCTGTTGGTGTTTGTCGGAGAGGTATAACTTCCTGTTTATGTTTGTCAGAGAGGTATAACTTCCTGTTTGTGTTTGTCAGAGAGGTATAACTTCCTGTTTGTGTTTGTCAGAGAGGTATAACTTCTGTATGTGTTTGTCAGAGAGGTATAACTTCCTGTTTGTGTTTGTCAGACAGGTATAATTTCCTGTTTGTGTTTGTCAGACAGGTATAATTTCCTGTCTGTGTTCGTGAGAGAGGTATAATTTCTTGTTTGTGTTTGTGAGAGAGGTATAATTTCTTGTTTGTGTTTGTGAGAGAGGTATAACTTCCTGTTTTTGTTTGTCAGAGCAGTTTAACTTCCTGTTTGTGTTTGCCAGAGAGGTATAACTTCCTGGGAATCAGCATCGTTGGTCAGAGTAATGACAGAGGAGACGGGGGGATTTATATCGGATCCATAATGAAGGGAGGAGCTGTCGCTGCAGACGGACGCATTGAACCAGGAGACATGCTACTGCAGGTATTACTGATTTGATCAAAAACTACTTGAAGTAGCAACACTGCTCTGTTTGGGATTACAGTGCTGCATATTGTTCCTGTACAAAAATCAGAACCTGGTAACAAGAAAAAGTAGTTTGTCCAACCGATGCAACTGTCCCATTACCTAAGAGTAAGACAGGAAACACCCCTGACTAAAACCTCCAATAAGAGCTGGGAGGTGTGGCCACTTTCTCTGAGGGAAGATGATCCATAAGCAGGACAGAAGCACAGCAGAGAGGGAGGGAACCATGTACATGAGCTCAAACAAAATCTGAGGTTACCAAGTTCTAAACTATTGTGTGTTTACAGGTGTACTCAGTAATCATAAAAACTCAAAGTAAAATTTAAGTTCAGTCTGACTGGATTCTATGACCCACTGAAGACCGACAATACGTCTTTGTTGTAGAAAGACACTTCTATTGGTCCTGATTTGTGTGTGTCCATCAGGTGAACGACATCAACTTCGAGAACATGAGTAATGATGATGCTGTCCGAGTTCTGAGAGAAATTGTCCACCAGCCAGGGTAAGACTTTTAGTACTTCTTAACCACATTTTCCCTGGAGGTTCTGATAATCTCTTCCTGACCTCCATGGTGCTGGTTCTGATGTGTTTTTGTGAGCTGTTCCTCACTCTGTGTTTTAGTCCGGTGACGTTAACCGTAGCCAAGTGTTGGGACCCAAACCCACGAGGCTGCTTCACGCTGCCAAGAAGTGAGTCATCCGTCTTAGTTTGTGTTGTTAAATAATCACTTGCAACTTGGTGAAGAGTGTCCGTAAAAACTGTTTGCCTTCTGAATCACCACAGGTGAACCAGTTCGTCCCATCGACCCCGCTGCATGGGTATCTCACACAGCCGCCATGACCGGGAGGCTCCCCCCACATTACAGTACGGTTCCAAACAGCAGATGTCTTCACATCTACCATCAGTCCGTCGCTCATTAAATCACTGCCGTCTCCAGGTGTGCACGAAGAAAACCAGCTGAACATCCACAGCGACATGACGGTGGTCGTCAAGGCCATGGCCAATCCAGAGTCTGGCCTAGAGGTCCGAGACAGGATGTGGCTGAAGATCACCATTCCTAATGCTTTCATTGGTGAGAACGCCAGCTCCCAGTTTAGTCTTGATCCTTTAACTGGATCCAGGTTTAAATTTCTTAGTTTGGATCCAGGTTTATATTCATTAGACTTGATTAATTAAAAATAAGTTTTTTAAAGAATTTCTAGATTTTACAAAACTTCCATCTCTTCAGGCTCAGACGTAGTGGACTGGCTCCACCGGAACCTGGAAGGTTTCACCGATCGCCGCGAAGCTCGTAAGTACGCTGGCAACTTGTTGAAAGCTGGATTCATTCGACACACCGTCAACAAGGTCACCTTCTCTGAACAATGCTACTACATCTTCGGAGACCTCAGTGGAGGTAAGAACAGAAAACAATTACCTAAACAACAATCAGTGTCCAAACAACAACCAGTGTCCAAACAACAACCAGGGTCTAAACAACAACCAGGGTCCAAACAACAACCAGGGTCCAAACAACAACCAGGGTCCAAACAACAACCAGGGTCCAAACAACAACCAGGGTCCAAACAACAGCCAGGGTCCAACCAACAACAACCAGGGTCCAAACAACAACCAGGGTCCAAACAACAACCAGGGTCCAAACAACAACCAGGGTCTAAAGAACAACCAGGGTCCAAACAA
>NW_023619040.1:6942-15541 GCF_014905685.2 Nematolebias whitei
CCAGGGTCCAAACAACAACCATGGTCCAAACAACAGCCAGGGTCCAAACAACAACAACCAGGGTCCAAACAACAACCAGGGTCCAAACAACAACCATGGTCCAAACAACAACCAGGGTCCAAACAACAGCCAGGGTCCAAACAACAGCCAGGGTCCAAACAACAACAACCAGGGTCCAAACAACAACCAGGGTCTAAACAACAACCAGGGTCTAAACAACCACCAGGGTCCAAACAACAACCATGGTCTAAACAACAACCATGGTCCAAACAACAACCAGGGTCCATGTAGCAGTCATAGTCCAGGGGCCTCACATACAAAGTGTTGCGTGGATTTCCTACTGAAACATAAAATCTTAATTTGATAAAACGGTGTACGCACAGATGAATCCAGATGTATGAAACCGTGCTCATGAATCCAGGCACACTTCTTTTGTACGTCCCAATCAACGTGGAATTGAGCACACATGAGGGAATCTCTGACTCCTCCCTCGACACGCGTCCATTTAAATATGCAAATAGATTTAAATCTGCCCTGCACCTGAGGAGTCTCCTCTCTGCACCGTCTTAAAGCAGGTCTGCACATGGGGACAGGAGGAACTTCACAGAATGTGAGTTGGAGCTGCTTCTAAATGAGGTAGAGTCTAGTAAGACCATTCTGTTTGTCTCGCTGTCCTCTGGCGTCAGTGCCACGCGCAACAGGAGTGAGTGGGACAATGTGTCTGCAGCTGTAAATGCTGTGTGGTCAGAGCAGAACACACTCACTGAAATGAAGACAAAAGTTGGACAATGAAACCAAGAAGCTCCATCCCACACCGTGCCAGCTGGTCTGTTCCGACCGTGCTCAGTAGAATGAATGAATCGTGTTGAACCACCACCTCACGTTCCTCTTCACATCACATATAGTTTGCACTTTGACTGAATGTTAACAGAAAGGTATTCGTCCTGAGATGGTGCTTTTATAGCAGCGTGTGTGCAGTCCATACCTTTGATCACATCAGGAAAACCGGCTGTCGCTGCAAACTGCGCGTCACCGATGGTCTGTTCACCTGCGCTGTAGGAAGTTTGATGTACCTGGTTGGCATACGGATCATCTTCCCACACAGCTGGCATGGCTCAGCTCAGTCCTGACGGGTCTGCCAGCTCCCTCTGGTATGACCCTGCTGCTAAAGGAGCCCCAGTGTGGTCAGCAGCTGTGTGTGCACGGGCAGCGCACGGCTCCTCGTTGTGTCGTTCTCCAAGACCGGCCGCAGCTCCAAGCACAGTTCCAAAGAATTGTCCTTGGAAGGCCTGGCTTATGATCCAGTTGTCCTCATGGTCCAGAACATCCTGTGTCTCTACGTGCACGCTCTCATTCAGTGTGTCCTGTAACAAGACGACACCTGTTGTTGTTCAAGGCATTACCTGCACCACTTAGTGCAGCTTTTATATCCACTCATCTACCTGCACACACGTGGCTGTATTAACTGTCGTGTGTCCGGTGTGTGCAACAACAGTTTTCACATCATTAACAGTTTCCCAACAGACCAGTAACCATGGAAACGTGCGCCAGCCATGAAGTTGGCATGGAGCTGCGCACGTTTCCACGCTCATTTCTTGATACATCTGAAGTTTTTCATGAAAAAGGGCGTACACGTACACCACGTGTTTGTGCACGAGGCCCCTGGTCACGAGCTTTCCTTGGCTCTCATCTGCAGAACCTGCTGGACCACAGAGTGGAGGCGAAGGACTAAACAACAACTTGGTTCATTTTATTTGTTTTTGTGTCGTTTCCTGATATTTATTGTTGAAAAGTAAAAAAAAAAAAAACAGTTCTTAGTGAACGATCTTGACCGTCTTTGGTTAAAGTGACGACTTGTTTTGCAGGTTTTCTGTTTTTTTGAGGATGTCTCTGATGCTGCTCCTCCCATCCTTAGATCTGTCCACGATGACTCTGTTGGACCATGAAGAGGGCTCCAGTCGAGGAGGAGGATCCGACGCTGACCCACCAGCCTTTCCTTACCAGTACCCCGTACCTCACCCCTACAGCTCCCCCCTTCACCAGCTGCCAGACTGTGAGGGGGGAGGCAGAGGAGGAGGAGCCCTGCACAGTGGAGGTGACCATACCTTTTGTCTTTGTGTTTCTAACCTAACCATAGGAACCTCACCGCCACGTGAGAGTCAGAATTACAATCCACTGCTGGACAACGTGATGACGTCATGCCTTTCTTGTCATACAGGAAGTCGCAGCAGCCAATCAGATTCCAGTGACGATCAGAAGGAGGAAGGAGGACAGAAGGAATCTGAGATGACAAAACAGGAAGTGAGCTCCCAGGACCGGGGGCTGGACTCCCTGAGTGACAGCGGCGCTCAGAGATCCCCGTCGTCCTTCTCTGGTCTCCACGGTGACGAAGGCATCACGCCGCCATCTCGAGGTCAGCGAGACGCCTTCTCATCAATCCAACCTGAAATATCCCGAAAGTCCTTCCGCATGGCCATAGGAAACCCCAGTGACCTCTTTGTGAATGTCATGTGACCCCGTAGTGATGATGTCACGTCCTGTCAACAACGGAACCAAAAACCTGATTTTATTTAAAAATATAAACTTTGACTTTGAACTGAAGCTGAAAAAACTCTGAACTCGTTCAGTTTAATGTAAAATCACTGTGACCAGAACCTGGACCGGAAACTGGACCGGAACCATGTTCTCTTCTGGACCAAACCTGACCCAAACCTGGGGCCTCATGTGTGAACGTTGTCTCCACTCCACCTCCCTCCAGTGTAAAGCCTAAAGTTTCTTATATTTTTGTCACCTGTTGATGTAAACAGGCGTCAGTGAGCGCACGTCAGTGAGCGCACGTCAGTGAGCGCACGTCAGTGAGCGCACGTCTGCGAGGAGCGCAGATAAATGAGCATCAAATGTTTGTCAACTAAGAGGAGCATCCGCTCTCCCTGAGAAGACAACGGTGTTGGATCAACACCACTGTGGTGTGATGACTCCTCACATCGACAAGGTGCAGCTCAGCTGTGCCCAGTACGTTGATCTCCAAAGTATTCTGGGTAGATCTCATGGCGTTAAAACAGACGTCAGCCGATCATCATCTATGAAATGTGTCTCTTGACTGACAGACAGGGCTGCCAGTCTGAGGCCCCGTTTACACGAAACGTTTATTTACAGACAACATCCTCATCCTCTCTGAAACTGAAGGTTTCTGAGTCCAGGTCTCTGAGTGGAGATGTTCAGGGGAACCCCCCACGGAGGTGTGAACTAAGTGGCACATGCACACTCCAGACGGCTGCAGTCCAAACTTTTTCTGCTCTAACAAGACTTATAATAAATAACAGTTATAATAAATAACACCAGTTATAATAAATAACAACAGTTATAATAAATAATAACAGTTATAATAAATAACAACAGTTATAATAAATAACAGTTATAATAAATAACAACAGTTATGATAAATAACAGTTATAATAAATAACAACAGTTATGATAAATAACAACAGTTATTATAAATAACACCAGTTATAATAAATAACAACAGTTATAATAAATTACAACAGTTATAATAAATAATAACAGTTATAATAAATAACAACGGTTATAATAAATAACGGTTACAATAAATAACAACAGTTATAATAAATAACAACAGTTATGATAAATAACAGTTATGATAAATAACAGTTATAATGAATAACAACAGTTATAATAAATAACAGTTATAATAAATAACAGTTATGATAAATAACAGTTATGATAAATAACAGTTATAATGAATAACAACAGTTATAATAAATAACAGTTATGATAAATAACAGTTATAATGAATAACAACAGTTATAATAAATAACAGTTATAATAAATAACAGTTATAAATAACAGTAATGATAAATAACAGTTATAATAAATAACAGTTATAAATAACAGTAATGATAAATAACAGTTATAATAAATAACAGTTATAATAAATGTCAGAGAGCAGAGTGTTTTTGTGCTGCTCAGCCTTTTTCAGCTTGTAGGAGCAAAACTAATAAACTCCAGGCTCCAAAGAGACGTTCGTGGATTCTCCATCTTGGACTAACTGTCATGCAGACGCTGCATGCTCCATGAATGCAGCTGAGCCCGTCAAGGTTGCCAGATAAATTTAAAATGTCTTATTTACCCCCTCCTTTTCTGTGCACAAGGTCAACAAACACAATACACACCTCATCTTATCTTTACTCAGCACATGTGACAGTTTAGGTCAAAATACTATCTTAAAGCCACAGTACTATAGTTCATCGTTTCTTATCTGGCAACCCGACTGACTTGGAAACTACAGTAGTCCGTCTCTACTTCGAGGTTCGTTTATCACGGACTCGCTCTATCAGGGTTTTTCAAAATAAGATTGGACATGACACATAATTGGCTGATTGATGGATGAGCCGCACGATCGGCATGGACGTTTTATTTTAAATAAATTATTTTAAATTTTTTAGCACCTGATGCACATTTGTGCAGCCCAGAGCTGCAGGATAAACTTCCTGCTGCAGCTGATCAGCTGTTCTCTGTGCAGAGCGGAGAAGTGGGCGTGGCCAAGCGCGCTTGCAGGTGGCTGAGAGCAACGGAGGCAGGGAGCTGAGATCATGACATTCTGTGCTCTGTTAGAGAGTTTAGAGTTTAGAAACATTGTTTAGAATATTGCAAGAGTGTGTGAAGGGTTTAAAACGCCTTAATAACCTTAATTTTTCACTTACCGCGGGGCTTCAGGGTACGGATCCCCTGCGATAAACGAGGGACTACTGTAGTGCGTTTTCATGTAAACCTCGTTTTTTTTGTTTATTACCCAATAAACACTGAAAAACCACTAACGTTTCCAGACGTTGTCCTGGTGTAAACGGGGCCTTATAGCAGGTAGATCACTTTGACCCGGTCAGATTAAAAGGAGCTCGTGCTGAAACAGTCTGGCACCCCTGCTGTCGACGTGACAACTGGCCATCAATGGCTGCGTAAGGATGCATGTAGTGGAACAATGACAGCTGTGGTGCTGCTGGAGGACAGCGTGTTTCTGAGGATCGCACCGGCCTGCTGACACACGGTGCATGGTTTCTAATCTGATTAGAGTCCAGGGCCCTCTGGGCTGAACTGGTCCCAGCGTTACAGAGGAGACGTGTCGGTGCTGGTTCAGCGTCCAAGCGTCAAAACACGCCGCGGCTCAAACACTCGGTTGATGCGCAGCGACTCGTTTCTTCACATCAACTGTTTAATAAATGTAAGTTCTTCTAATCTCCTGAGTTCCTCTGGGATTACCGTTCTGTGATAAACCGATCTGTAAATGCCTCAGCCTCAGAAGTGCGCCGCAGGCAGATCAGTGTCTGACTCGCACTCCGTTAAATTCCTAATTTTCCTGCATAAATTTTCAACGTGCACGGAGGAGAAGCTCATATGCAGGACATGTCAGGGGAGGAGCCTCACGTGCGCTCAGAGCTGCGCCCTCTTTCATATATGAGGCCCCTGGACCAGGACCTGAACCACATCTGAACCAAACCTAGATCTTGACTTAACCTGGCCCAAACCTGGACTGGAACCTGAACCACACGTGAAACAAACATGACACAGACTTGAATCAAACCTGGACCTGAACCTGAGCATCAGATCCTGACAAACACCTGAACCTGGTCTATGCAGGTGACTAGTCCAGGACCTGTGCTTTGGTCCCGGTAAGAAACCTTCCTGTTACTGTCATCATTTGTGCATCATGATGAGGTTCAGAATCCTGCTGAAGTGGACTCATCAGCTGAAGGAAGACCCAACACTGAGGAGAAACAGGAAACCAGACCAGGATCAGACCTCAAGTCTTCAAAATAAAAGCAATTTATTTTCTTTTGTTTATTAAATAAATTTCTCAGAAATAAACTAAACATTAGTTTTAGTAGCATTTCAGATTTTTTTCTAAAATTAATAAATATAGTAAAAATCACAGACTGATGAGTAAAATGTCCAGAGTTTACTGTGAAATGTGTCCACATGGAGACACCTTCTGCGTCCAAGCACTTGAAATTAATCACACCTGTTTTATGAAAATGTGTTTTTTCTGTAAGTTTCAGATAATTTTATGCCTCTGTGCCGTCACATCTTCATCTTTGCTCCTGTTACCAAAATAAAAGCCTGTTGGGTCAGTGTTTACTGTTTAAACTGGATCTGCTGTGACTCAGTGAGCCCCCTGCTGGTCAGTAAAACAATGACAAGGCAGAATTTCTGCTGATGTGTCAACAGTTTCCCTTTTCACAGAGAGAAACAGCTGTATCACTGACTGCTGCATTCCATTTACAGGAAGTTCTGCTTGTAATCATTTTATAAAACAAAGGGTACACAGCTGTAGGAATGGAATGCAGCCCATGTTCTTACCCCTGTGCTTTTCTCTACTTGTTCCAGTCAAAATACCTTCCATGAAACAGGTAGACTTCTGGCCTTTACAGGCTTCCATACAATGCAGGCATGAGTTGAGCTAATTCAGTGTTTTGAATGGGATGCAGCCGGCTGAGGGAGGGTAGTGTTCTGAATGGGATGTGGCCAACTGCAGAAGGGTGGTGTTTTCACTGGAACGTGGCCAACTAAAAGAAAGGTGGTGTTCTGAATGGTATGCAGCCGGCTGTGTTACAAATGGGATGTGGCCAACTAAAAAGAAGGTGGTGTTCTGAATGGGGGTGGTGTGTGTGTGTGTGTGTGTGGGGGGGGGGGGTGTAGAGGTTAGAGAAAATGGGCCTGCGACCAGAAAGTTGCAGATTCAACTCCCGGTACCGTCAACATCAAAATGTAGGTGGAAAAGGTGAAACACCCACACCTGCCTCCACCCTCACTTGCCCTGCCCTGAGCTCCTGAGCAAGGCCCTTAACCCCCACCATCTGCTCCCAAAAAACAGTCTCTTTTGAAAATGAGATCTCATGACTCGAGACTATCTGTATAAAGAAAGGGTAAATTTTTTTTTTTTAAAGAATGGGATGCAGCCCACAAAGGAGGGTGGTGGTCTGAATGGGACAGCCAAAAAAGGTGGGTGGTGTTTTGAATGGGATGCAACCAACAGGGTGGTGTTCTGAATGGGACGCAGCCAGCAAAGGAGGGCGTTGTTCTGAATGAAAACCTGGCTTTAAGAAACTACACAGCACCGAAACAGCCTTAGTTAGGGTCTGCAACGACATTCTTCTGGCAAATGACTCTGGTCAGTCTGTAGTCCTGGTACTCCTTGACCTTACCGCTGCATTTGATACTGTGGACCACAGTATCCTTTTATCCCGGCTAGAACACTGGGTTGGGATTACTGGTGCAGCGTTAGAATGGTTCCATTCATACCTGAGCGACAGGAGTTTCTGTATTAATTTTGCTAACACTCTATCTACTTCAGTGCCTCTTTCCTGCGGGGTCCCACAAGGTTCCATTCTTGGACCCCTTCTGTTTTCATTGTATCTCCTCCCCTTAGGGTCTATCCTGAGGAAACATGGTCTTTCCTTTCATTGTTATGCTGATGACTCTCAGATTTATCTGCCGTTAACACCAAACAGTTCCTCCTCCATTCGCTCTTTGTTAAAATGTCTTGATGACATCAAGACTTGGATGGCTGTGAACGTTTTGAGTTTTAATGATCAGAACACAGAGGTCGTTGTGTTTAACCCTAGCTCTGCCACTGTCATTGATCCTGTAAACCTGGACTCCCTTCAGCCATATCTAAAACAGTCCGTTACCAATCTCGGGATAGTTTTAGTCTCTGACTTTAAGTTTAATAAGCAGATAAATTCTGTTCTTCAAAAAAGCTTCTTTCAGCTGAGGCAGATAGCTAAGCTCAAGTCCGTACTGTCCAGATCCGACCTTGAAAAACTAGTCCATGCGTTTATTACAACCCGGCTGGACTACTGTAACTCACTTTATGCTCGGGTCAGTCAGGTCTCTCTCTCTCACGTCTCCAGCTCGTACAAAATGTTGCAGCTCGGCTACTAACAGGAACTCGCAGGTTTGAGCACATTACTCCAGTTCTGTCCTCCCTTCACTGGCTTCCTGTACGTGTCAGAGTTGATTTTAAGATTCTTCTACTGACATTCAAGTGCATTAACGGCCTTGCACCCTCATACCTCTCTGACCTTCTTCATCCTTATACTCCTTCTCGGGCTTTGAGATCATCAGACCAGCTGCTTTTGGCCGTACCAAAAACCAGCTGAAGCTCAGAGGAGATCGGGCGTTTTCTGTCATGGGCCCTAAACTCTGGAACAATCTGCCCATCAACATTTGACAGGCCACCTCAGTCTCTATTTTTAAATCTCTCCTCAAAACACATCTGTACTCACTGGCATTTAACACAGTGTGATCTCATTTGGTATTTCATTGTTGATGACTGTGTTCATCCATTTTGCTTTTACTCTCTGACATTTAACTCAGGGTGATTTGATTTAGTATTTCATTGTTTCTCATTATATTTCATGTTTTCATGCTTTTATTTTCTGAATGTAACGCAGCCAGCCAAGGAGGGCGATGTTCTGAATGTGACGCAACAGCAAAGGAGGGCAATGTTCTGAATGGGACGCAGCCAACTAAAGGAAGGTGGTGTTCTGAATGGGACGCAGCCAACTAAAGGAGGGTGGTGTTC
>NW_023619041.1:0-15537 GCF_014905685.2 Nematolebias whitei
TTTCCTTTGCTCATTTTCAAAGCCTCAACGACTGCCTGAATTTCAGCTTTTTGAGCTGACTGATGACCTTCTAGCTGCCCTGAGCTCAGTACCTCGTACTCAACACCATTCTGGTGTACCACAGCAAATCCTGATCTCAAAGACCCATCCTCAAACCTGAAGCAGCAACCATCTGTGTAAAGTACATTTGAATGTGGTATGAGTTCAGTCTGTAAATCAGGTCTACTGCGTTCCTCCATGTACACTTTTTGCACACAATCATGTGCCTGTGTTGTTTGCATACCATCCGCCATGTTCATGCCTTCATGCAGGAACAATAAATTCGGTTCTGATAGGATGTTGCTCATGCGTCTTTGCTTTAAGGATGTCATTGTAAAGAGCTCAGAATTAACATAAGCTACTATGTTGTGTGTCGTTAGGATGTGTAGTGGGTGTCCCATGACGATGTGTGCTGTTTTTGAAACAATCCTTGCCAGACCTGCTGCTGCCTGTGTACATGTTGGATGACGCTTCTCAGTACCATCCAACATCACACTTGCGTACATCAACACCTGTCTACCACCCCCCTTTTTCTGAAACAGAACACCATTAACAGTGTTTTCTGCTTCAGAAACGTCAAGAAAAAACGGGGCGGAGTAATCAGGCAGAGCCAAATCAGCTGCTCTGGACAAGAGTTGCTTCAGTTTAATAAACACACGCTCTGCATCTGTGTTCCACACAAGTGTTGCTTTCAGGTTTCTGTTACCTTGATCTTTTACCATCTGTCTGAGTGGAGTGGTGAGTTCACTATAATCAGGTATATAGTGTCTGCTGTACCCAGTTAAACCTAAAAAGGATAACATGTCTTGTACAGTGGTGGGTTTTGGATGATGTAGTATAGACGCCCTGTGTTCTGGTGAAAGTGTTGTACCATTAGCAGAGACCAACCTACCAAGGAAAGAGACCTGTGTACGAACTGCTTGAAGTTTAGATTTACTAACTTTAAAACCTGCATCATGCAGGTGAAGCAGGACAGCCTGAGTGGCTGTAAGACAGTCATGTGCTGTTTCAGAGGCTATCAGCAAATCATCAACATATTGAACCAAAGTGGTGCCTCTGGGGAGTGGAAGCTGTACAAGAATGTTCTTTAAAACATGATTGAAAATGCCTGGCGATAATGCAAAACCCTGAGGCAAGCGAGTGTATCTATACTGACAACCGTTAAATGTGAATGAGAAAATGTCACGCAGGTCCTCTGATAAGGGCAGGCAATAAAAGGCGTTAGCCAAATCAATGCAGGTCATCCACTTCTGGTTTGGTGTCAGTTGGGTCAGTGCAACATAGGGATTTGGTACTGGTAACGTAGGTGTCTTAAGTATGGCGTTGATCGACCTAAGATCATGTACCATTCTGTACTTTCCAGTCCCCGCCTTCTCAACAGGTAGAATGGGAGTATTCCAGTCTGAATGTGAGTGTTCGAGGACCCCTGCTTTCAGCAACCCTTGGACTGTGTCAGTCAAACCTTGTTCAGCCTCAGGTCTATTAGAATACTGATACAACCATATAGGTTCGTTGTGGGTCAGTTCAAAAGAGATTGGGGGGCATTTAACATGACCTACATCCTCAGGTCCCTGAGACCAGAGAGATGCAGGAAGTGTGTCTAACATCTGAGGAACATCTGAATGGTCAGTTTTTTCTCTGCCATGGTCTCTGGAGATCACCTCATGGTCTAGCTTACCTACATCATGAACAGCTAAGTCAATGCTATAACAGTCGGTTGATGACGAGTAAGCGAGCTGAGGTATTTGTGTTGGGACCCAATCTGTGGCAGAGACAGCAGCCTTCACCATTGGGCCCAAGTCTTTAGCCTGATGTGTGGGAGCTAAAGCTAATGAGACGTGTGGGATCGCTTCAGACGACATCATGTACCACTCCAGTTGAGACGGTGTGAGGGTGACGTGAGAAGCTACGCCTTGTGGACCAACTATAAGCCGGTCTGATATTAATGGCCACTCAGTGTCCTGCAAGTGCTGAGCAAAATGCTCCCTGTAACAATCGTCAGAATCACGGTCATAAAAAAGAGTTACATGTAAAGGATCTAGAGGTGGGACATAGGGACGCAGAGCATCAAGCCATGGCTTCCACAACAAGTAAGCAGAGCAAAGTCCAGTGTGTTCAGGTGTCTCTGGGCGCAGCAACGCCCAATAAATGTCAGCTACTTCCTCATGTATCGGCTGTACCAAGCACTGTGATGACAAAGAGGAGGAAGAAGCAGAACAAGTCCAGGTCACACCACTTGGTAAAGTAACACGTAAACCAGTTTGTTCACACATTATTGTTGCACCAAGTTTTTTTTAACAAGTCTCTTCCAAGCAGGTTGAAAGGTACACGTGTGGACAGAACAAATGGATGTGTCACTGTTTGAAGTCCTGCTGTTACTACGAGAGGTTCAGTTAGAGACAGTTTTTGTTGCACCCCAGCGAAACCGATCACAGACACAGTGTCCGCACTGGCATGTTCATCAAATCCCTGCTCATTGAGGGTTGAATAAGTAGCTCCAGTGTCCACGAGGAATGATAGATCTTTATTCATGACCCTCATTTTCACCATAGGGTCTGCTCCTCCCCCTATGGTGTGATTACTCTGTGGGGTGTGTCATTGCTGGTAGTATCCACCTGGTGGCGCCCAAGATGGATCCTGCTGGCCAGAGGTAGGTGCCAGTGGCGCCATCTGGTGGTTGGGAGCTGAGTAGTGATGTGCTCCTCCTCTTTGGGCGTTGGCCTGCTTGTGATAACAATCCCGTGCCCAATGACCTGGTTTGTGACAGTAATGGCAAACATCTGTTGCTCTGCCTCCCTGCGTGTTACCCCGACCGAAACCTCTGCCCCGAGACCCCCCTCTTTCTCCCCACTGCCCTCTTGACCGTCCCCGAGGGTATACAACAGGAAGCGGGGGTTGGGCGGTTACAGGACACTGATAAGCAGCCTCAGAACACTGAAACACAGTGTCAGCTTGTACCATCTGTTTTGAATCTTTCTTAGTTTGAACTACATCCCTAGCCTGTTTCAATTGTAGCTTTAAGAGCTGCGTTTGCATATCTTTCAGTTCAGAGGAAGTTTTAGTCTCCTCATCAGCCACACATTGCAGATGATGAATAAGATGCCGTTCCCACTGGGCAGCATCTGCTGTGGGTAAATCAGGGTTAATTTTCATTGCCTTACTGACTGCTGCGGGGACCCCATCCAGTATTGCTTGTCTAAAAAAATACTTTTGATTTTCCCCCTGACCATGGCAGTGTGTTCTGTCATACCAGTCCTGTTTACACACATCTAAATATGCAGTGGGGTTCTGACCAGGCTTCCAGGTGAACTTAGGAACCCCTGTACCTTCTGGAAGGGGATAAGCCTGTATGAGAGCGGCGGCAAGTCTCTGATACTCCAACAACATGCAAGTTGAGTCAGGTATGTTACGATTCCACCCAGCAGCCCTCTCTATCTCATCCATACTAGTAGAAGTTACACTCCTTCCCAACAGTGCCCTCATGTCTCCCACAGCTAAATTAATACCTTTAGTTAAGGAGTCCACTACATTCAACCACTTACTTCCTCCTTCTGTGAGGGGAGGGAGTTTGTCCACTAACGCCTGCACATCACCTAGCGCAAGAGGTTTATAACGTATCTGATTTCCTGCCTGCAGAAGGGGAAATGAACCAGTACTTAACGATGGATCCACGTTTTCAACAGGGATAGAAGCGTGATCTGGTGGTGGAAGAGCTGCCGACAAATCAGAAGTAATTCGTATTGCTTGTGGCCAAAAAGGATTCTGTACGTGTGTCTGAGGCGTGGCAGGCAATTGGTGAGTACAGGTGAGCAGGTTTTGAGACAACCCTGCACGATTCCTCCAACCCTGCAGACCCACAAGCAGGCCCTCTCCATCATGAGAGCTGTCAGAGGGAGATGCTGAGGATGCAAAGAGGGAAGAAGTGTGCAAATCAGGGTGTCCTGAGGGATTAACAAACTGACTCCACCCATCTTTAATTACCCATTGCTGCTTGCTGTTTATATTTCCTTCACCCTCTGTTTGGAATGGTGTACTGATGGACTGTGTAAAACACGGCTTCATTCCTGGTGCCACAAATAGTTTTGTTTTAACTGGGTTGGATGACTCCCCCCTCAGCTGCGAGGGGGTGTCAGTGACCTCCCCCACTTGTAACGTTCCATCTTTTATGTGATATATGGGGTACATTCCTGTAGGGGATGTTCTGACTGATTGCCACTTTGGTTGTAAGGAGGGGGATCTGAACTACCCATTTCCTCCACCTTTGTTCTAGGCTGCTCCACCAGTTGCTGTTTTCTCAACAAATGGGACGAACCCTGTGCCACAAAGACCAATTTCAACCACTCTTTTCTTTCATAAATAACCTCCCTCATTAACTTTCTGTATTTACTTTTATGCAAGGCATTTGCCTCTCTCTTTCGCTTGTCAAATTTATCCTCATCACTCGAGCACTCTTTAATTTTATCCCACATCAAAGATATCACATCTTGTTTATCTTCTGCATTATTTTCTATTTTTTGTAATTTTTGCACGAGAGCCTTTTTTAGCTTTTTATTATATTCCAGCATCTCTAGTGCCTGTCTCACAATTTCCACTTGCTCTTTTACCGGTTTAAAACTTTCCTGCTCACACTTTTGTAACATTACACGCTGCACCTCTGTGTCCATTCTCTCAGGAACTTCAAACAAACAGCACACACCTCTTTTTATTGTCACTGGAAAATTCTGGAACTTTTTTTCTTCTTTTTTTTTTTTCTGGAACTTTTTTCCTACACATTCATACTGTGGTCTTATATTTGACAAAGACACGAACACAAAATAAACAAACAAGATACTGACCACTTATTTCATCATTCACGTGAAACACAGACGCCAGAAATATTCACAATGGTCACCCTTGAAGATGTTGTTGTTTTTTTTTTTAAAACAAAATGTGTTGACTTCCCTTTTAATATCCTAGAAGACAGCAATATTTGTGAACCCGTGACTTCTCCACTCCACCACAGGTCATAAATTATTTTATCATAAATTTAATTTTTAGTTCTGTTTTTATTTTAATCTATTCGGTGCGTGCGTCGTATTTAATTAATTATTATCCCACCCAGCCTCGCGAACGCCCACCTACGGTCAATTGTGAGCGAACTTTAATTGATACTGTTTTAAAAGTTGACTGCCAGTCCAACAAGCTTACAGTAAACTTAGTCTAATGGAGTTACAGAGTTGAACAGCGGAACCATTGTCCTAGAACTTTCACTCCTCCCCCGGGAAATCCGTCGACTCCTGGTAGGCAGACTAACGCGCAGTTTTATCTCTGAGGCTGGTTTTATTTATCTTACTTTTATCTTATTCTTACAGTTCGACGTAAACTTCTCTATTTAAAACTATTTATTTTGGGAGTCAAACACACTGAGCAAAAATTTGCCTATTTTAAGCCCAATTTACAGATTTCGTAATAAAACGGGCTCTGCTTACCTCCTTCTGTGAATGACGCGTCGTAGATCAGTATGCAAGACTCAGTAGGTACTATTTCTCACATCTCGGTGGGACCTCCAAATTTGTTGTGTTTTTCACCTTATTTCTCCACCCGAGTCTGTAGTTACCGTTTCAATCCTGCAGGGGTCAGTCAAATCATGCACATCAGACACGACAAACGCACCTTCAAATTTATGAATATTTAATAAGTAAAGAAACTCAGAAGTCAATAAAGTAGTCACAGATTCACAAACATAATCAGTGGATTAGTTAAATGCAGTCGTTATTTTAACATATTAAAAGTTGGATGCATCCATTCTACACTATACAATACAACCTTAAAAGGAGATTGAAGTCGTTCTTCTCTGTTCCATCTGGCTGCTGGCTGCTCACTCTTCACTTCTCCCCCCTCTGCTCACACTGTTTCGAGCAGAAACCTGCACTCCCTTTGTCTCAGAAAAACAGGGCGTTCCTTCACACAGAAAAACTAACTTTTCAGTGCGCTCTGAGTCTGCCTGCGATGGGATTGGTCAGTTTCCAATCCAATCAGAAGTGGTTTACATCGTGTTACATTATGTAAACAGGAAATGAAATCAATCTGTGGGAGCCTCTTCAAAGTAAAACAGGAAGTGGGTCAATTTCAGAATAAAATAAGAATTGGGAGTCAGATTCAAAAAGGAACAAAATATTATTCCACAACAATAGATAGATAGATAGATGATAGATAGATAGATAGATAGATAGATAGATAGATAGATAGATAGATAGATAGATAGATAGATAGATAGATAGATAGATAGATAGATAGATAGTGTTAGGAGTGCGTGGGGAACCCAGATGATATGAGACCCAGAACGAGGCAGACACAGGGGAAGTACAAAAGAACTGTGTTTATTATTTACAGTGATAATCAATCCACACGCTGCTTCTCAGCAGCTCCTGGAAAGAGGGACGACAGGTTAATGTTGGTCCAGAGGGGAAGACCAGAGTGGTTTGTTTGAAGAGCGTTTTTGTCCTTACAGTCCAAACCCGAAGGAGGGAAGCTGGTCCTTCAGTCCAAGGAGTGAGCAGCAGAGGGAAATCCAATGAGGGTCCAAGGGAACGAGGAAGGCTGGCAACTGGAGGCAAAAATGGCACAAGGAATACCTGACGGGCTGGGGGATCCAGATCAGGTCACGAGGAGATCCAAAAACACGAGGAACCAGGAAACTGGAAAAGAGAACACTGGTGAACAAATTCTTTTCACCTAGACATATCTAGCTCAACAGTACTATACCATGAGAGGTGATATGCTCCAGCGATGAGTCACACTGGGCTGCAGCCTTTTGTAGATGGAGAGACTCATCAGGCTGATGACCGCCAGGTGTTGTTAATCAGTGGCCATCAGCAAGGCAGGCAGTGGGACCCTTACAATACCACCCCCCCCACAAGAATCGCCTCAAGGTGACCTGAGGCGCTTCTCGGGGTGGTCTCTGAAGAACCTGGAGATGAGGCTGGGGTCGAGGATAAAGGACCTGGGGATCCATGACCTCTCCTCAGGACCGTACCCCTCCCAATCGACCAGGTACTGCAAACCCCTACCCCTGCGTCGCACGTCCAGGATGGATCTGACGGTGAACGCAGGGTGGTTGTCGATCAGGCGGGGAGGCGGGGGGAGGTCAGAAGGGGGGTGACATGATTCGATCAATGAATAGACCCCAGATGGCAGAACCGAAGCACAGACAGATAACCGGATTGCAAAAATAAACCTCTTTATTGTCTTTACAGGGGAAAAGGGAGTGGAGCTAGGCTCTGCCTTGATGTAGGAGCAGGGGAGGCGCGCCGTGTGGTTCTGGGTTCCGGAGGACGTCTTGAAGAGAGGATGGTGAGTACCTTAGCTGGTTGTTGGAGCTTCACTGGAGGAACAGAGAGTGCGGGAGCGGGTTGGAGGTAGATGAATGGTAGAAGGGACATTCCATAGGAGGCTCCTGCCTTGGTGTTGAAACCTTGGAGGGCCCGAGACGAATCTTGACGTGGAAGTCAAAAAACTGAAAAACAACGAAGCGTGGAAGCTTGTTAGACTAACATTGTCAGGAGACAATAACAGGCTGACCATTACTTTACCATGTAAAGGGTAATGTCCCAGCACTGGAGAAGAGCCTGGCTGTAGCTTTTATGGAAAGAGCCGAACCCATTCTCCAGAGCAGGCGGCAGGTGAAGATGATCATCAATTAGCTCAGTGTAGCAACTGTGGGAGATGATTAGTGGCAGGCAGGAACCCAGAACTCCCACAGGGGGCACAAGGGACTGAGGGAGACGGGCTTGACCTGGGAAACATGCAAGGTCGGGTGAATCCTCATGGCCCTGGGGAGTTGGAGACAGACCGCAGAGGGGTTAATGATGCGAGTAATGGGGAAGGGGCCAATGAAGCGGGGGGACAGCTTGCGGGGGGTGTCCCACAGTTTGATGTCCCTGGTGGACAACCAAACCTGCTGGCCGACCTGGTAGGCGGGTCGCTGAACGGTGGCGGTCCGCAAACCGTTTAGCCTGGGCCGCGGTCCTAAGGAGGGCCGCCTTGGCCTGGCGCCAGATGTACCGAAAACGCCGGAAGTGATGCTGCATGGACGGGACTGCGCAGTCGAGCTCAAGACTGGGGAAAAGAGGAGGAAGGTACCCAAGGGAAGCCTCGAAGGGGGACATACCGGTGGCAGAGAAACGGTGGGAATTGTGGGCGTATTCCACCCAAACCAAATGTTGGCTCTAGGACGAAGGATTAGACTCGACCAGGCAACGCAGGGTGGACTCCAACTCCTGATTGCAGCGCTCAGCTTGCCCGTTAGCCTGAGGATGGTAGCTGGAGGTAAGGCTAACGGACGCCCCGAGCGACTTGCAGAAGGAGTGCCAGACCTGGAAGATAAACTGCGGGCCTCGGTCGGAGACGATGTCCGAAGGGATCCCATGGAGCCTGAAAACATGAAGGGTAAGAAGGTGAGCGGTCTTGAGGGCAGAAGGGAGCTTAGGAAGGGGAACAAAGTGAGCAGCATTAGAGAAACGGTCAACGACAGTGAGAATGGTGGTGTTGCCGTCAGATGGGGGAAGGCCGGTCACAAAATCGAGGGCGATGTGGGACCAGGGGCGACTAGGGGTCGGGAGGGGAAGCAGAGGGGCAGCCGGAGGTTGGGTACCAGACTTGTTCCTGGCACAGATGGGACAGGCCGAAACAAAGTCTTTAATGTCTTTGGACATGGAGGGCCACCAGAAGGGAGTCTTAGTGAGAGCCAGCATGCGGTTGACTCAAGGGTGGCAAGAGTGTTTGTTCGAGTGGAGCCACTAGAGCACGTCAGACCGCACGCTGGAAGGAACAAAGAGGGTACCGGGGGGACAACCACCAGGATTGTGTTCGGAGAGAAGGGCCTCCTGAACGGTAGCGGTAATGGGCCAGGAGAGGGAGCCGACAACACAGGTGGGGGGAACAATGTTATCCGAGCTCTCAGGTGAGTCAGGAGGAGCAAACTGCCTGGACAGGGCATCAGGTTTGACTTTTTAGAGCCCGGATGGAAAGTAAGGACAAAATTAAATATATTAAAAAAAAGCGACCAACGGGCCTGATGGGGGGTCAGACGCTTGGCGTTCCTCAGGTAAGTCAAATTTTTGTGGTCGGTCCAAATCAAAAAAGGGATCTCAGTGCCTTCCAACCAGTGCCGCCATTCCTCTAACGTGAGCTTGACCGCCAACAGCTCGCGGTTACCCACGTCATAGTTGCGCTCCGCTTGAGAGAGATGTCGGGAAAAGAAGGCGCAGGGATGAACTTTATTGTCTGAGGGTGCTCGCTGAGAAAGGACCGCCCCTACTCCAGTGTCAGAGGCGTCCACCTCCAGAATGAACTGGTGCATAGGGTCTGATGGCAGAGGATGGGTGTAGAGGAAAAGAGGGACTTGAGCTTTTTGAAGGCAGCCTCAGCCTCTGGGGTCCAGTGAAAGGCTCGGGCGGTGGAAGTGAGCTGAGACAGGGGGGAGGCGACATGACTTTAATCCTTAATAAACCGCCTGTAAAAATTTGCGAAGC
The DNA here is from genome assembly GCF_014905685.2 of Nematolebias whitei. NCBI lineage: Eukaryota > Metazoa > Chordata > Actinopteri > Cyprinodontiformes > Rivulidae > Nematolebias > Nematolebias whitei. The sequence continues at coordinate 9,552 of NW_023619041.1, forward strand.
CCAGGAAACGTTGTAACTGTTTCTTGGACTCGGGGGTCGGCCAGTCGACTACCGCCCTGGTCTTCTCGGGGTCGGTTCGACAATGTCCGCCCTCAAAAATAAAACCTAGGAAGGAGACGGTGGAGGTATTAAACTCACATTTCTCCACCTTAACGAACAACTGATTCTCCAACAGCCGCTGAAGAACCGTGCCGACGTGAGCCGTGTGCTGAGAGGGGTCGCAAGAAAAAATAAGAATATCGTCGAGGTAGACGAAAACAAAATTACCAATAAAATCGCGCAGGACATCGTTGATGAGCGCCTGAAATACCGTGGGAGTGTAGTGAACCAGAAGACCTCAAATCTACCAGATGGACAGAGACTGTTATTTTCATTGATCTGAATAAGTCTGGGCCATCTGATGAACTTTCTTTCTTGAATTAATCAAGCAGAAAAGACAATTCTTTATAATCATTACTGTCTTACAAATGTTTTGATAATCAAATTGTGTTAGTTCACTCAATGCTTTACAGGTTGAAAAGAACTACTAATTTTTATTTTACATAAACAGTAAGTAATGATTTTTGTTCCTCATTCAGAGAAGAAATCACCTGAATATGCCTTTCTTGATTTTCTGTCTGAAATGAGCAAGCTGTCGTAAGTATGTGAAAGGTTGGTCTTCGGTCAACTAAAATGTTTACTGAAGAAGAAATGTCATGTTTAAACTTTTTCAGAAGATTACTAAGAGTAGACTCCAAAAAGTCTGCTGCTTCTGCAATAATCTTTTCTGTATGTTAAACAAGTTTCATTCTCTGACCTCGACTGTTGATAAACACCTTACGTCAAAAACCACTCCTCTTTCTGGTCCTTCCACGAATCAGAAAGCTCTAAATTGAACAGGAAGTCGACCCAAATAAAATGTGGCAACTCCCCAGTTCAAGTTAGATTGAGAGTTCTGAGAGATGTTGGATTGAGAGCTGACAACAGGTCCGATAGTCCAACAGAATGAGCAGATTGAGAGTGCAGCCGGTTCTGAAAGTTTCAGAGCAATGAAGAATCCAGAGGTTTTGGGATTATAATTCTGTTTTGAACTAACCACGCACGACTCTTCGAGGATTTTAGCTGTTTTCAACGGAGACGCTGATATCAGTTGAAAAGGATTCTTACTGAGCTGATCTATCATCAATCAGGTAACGGCCTCTTCTTCGACTAAAGTGTACCGTGGACAGGCTGGAGATCTGACGGAGCGTGCAACTTCTGGTCAAACAGATTAAATTCCCTCACACATTTCCTCTGTAAGATAAATCTCAATTTAATCTTAAACTCTTCTCTCTCATAAATCAGTACAGATATTTTTAGAAATGTCTGAAGCAAAGTCCTCAAATCACCGCCGAGTGATTTGAAGTTCATTTTCTGTGAAACTGTCTGTTATTATTTTCATATTTTGCCAAATTAATGTAAATGTTTGATGTTAAACTTTGATTTTGAAAATAAATGATTCCATTCATTTGATGGGTCAAAGATAAATAACGTCTCTCGTTCACATTTCTGTTAAATTCAATGCACGGCATTTACAGTCAGAAAAATGAAGAACTCGTGAATATTGTATGCATATATAATTCATATATTTGTCATACAACAAGTGACACGTACCTCACGTGTATCACTACAACTGGTGGCCTCGTACGAATTTCATGAATGACTGTTTAATCCGTGTGTAAATTGATTTTACGTGTTGGCATGGTGAAAGAGTAACAGCTGATGAGCTGTGAATGTTACGCAGCGGCTGAGCTGCGCGCTTGGAGCTGCACTCTGCAACTAAACGCTGCATGTTTAAGCGTTGGGCTGGCAATGTTTTAAAAGCTGAAATTGTGTCATAAGTCTTGTGTAAGCTGAAATTGTACGTCTGTTACGTGTAACTAAAGGCTGATGAGCTGTGGAATACGTTATTCTGTTTAAGGTACGAGGTTCTGCTAAGACCCGGCTGTGGTTCGGTTCTGCTCAGTTGGAACGAGTATTTTGAATAGATGGATAAACGTTTTAAAAGCTGAGTGCCATCTCAGAACACAGTTAGAAGTTGTTTCGTTACATTTTTTAACAGAAAAAGTGCATTTTGATGGTTTAAAAAGACGAAAAAGTGACGAACTATTTTAAGCTAATCTAACTTGCTAGGTAGAGAAAACGCTTCCTGATTGGTTGAATTCGCTGTTGTGGAGCGCTTTCATTGGTTGAAGGTTTGACTGACGTGGCTACGTCACTTCCTCTCACCCTACGCTGCGTGCCATTGGTGATTTCAGTCACGTGACCCGGATATGAAATTCATTTTCATAGGGAAATAAAATCTGCTTTTTTAAAGCTAAAAAACGCTTTTAAAGTGGTTTTGACACACTGGTTAGATGCTTCGAAGCCTGTTTGCTGAAATCCTGCCACGTTACAGTTTAAAATTCGTCAAAAAACGATGTTTTTAAACAAAGCTAGCGATGCTAATTTTAAGCTAACAAGCTAACGACCGGAGCTTTAACTACGCTTAAAATCACTAAAGGAAGCTACAAATATTGTTCCAAAAACTCATGTTCAGGCTAAAAAGTCGTGTTTGTTGAAATTGTGCCACTTTTGTGTAAAAAATCCGTTCAGAAATGTTGATTTTGACCGAGTTTAGCCGAAGCTAACTTCAAGCTAAGCGGCTAACAACAGGATGTCAACCGAACGCCACAGGAAGTTATAGCTCCCCTAGTGGATAACACAAACATTGTCGGAGTTAAAATTAGTAAAGTAAGGCTGACATCTTCTGGCGAACCTTGAGAAGACAGGTTTCACTCGCTTATTAGGTCTAAATAGTGAAATTAAAAACGTTTTAATCTTTCTAAAAGCATTTTCGAGTCAATAAACGTTCCTTAAAGCTGAAAATTACTGTTATCTTGCATTTTAAAAGTTATAAGGTACTTATGCAAACGAGCATTCACCAAAAAGTTTATTTCACTGTTAAATCCTTTAAAAATAAGGTACAAAAATAAACATTAACTTTTTAAAAATAGAAACAGTTACAGATTTTCACAAAGTTGGAAAAAGTTTACTCATTTGCTAAAAGGATAGTGCACGTTTAATTAATAAATCACTAAATAAAAGTAAATATATCAGACGAAGAGACTTTGCTGATTTTATTTATTTTGAAAAACCTAAAACATTAAAATTCTCCTGTTTAAACTCTAAATAGAAGAAAAATGCCAAGCGACAATGAAGAAGACACCTCTTTAAAACCAACAAATGAAGACATCATTTTGGGGGCATTACATATTTTAACAACTCCACTGATTGGTACACAATTACAGCAATTAGAACAACTCGATGAAGTTCAAAGACAAGAAGAGCTGAAAAGTTTGGCCGCAGGAACATTAAATACAGAGAGTAAAAAGCTCAGCCTTGAACGGTTAGCAAAAATCTCCCTGCTTCTAAAAGCTGAATTGGATGAACGGTCGGAACGCCTTGACTGGATGTCTGAAACACATGAGAGGAATCTCTCAGAAATGCAGGCGTCACTAGAAGAAAAATCTTATGAAAAGATTAAAGAAATAGACCGTCAGTACAAAGCCACGTGTTCAGATAACGATGTGCTACAACAACAGTTGCAGCTTGCAAAAACTGAACTGGAACAATGCAAAATAGATAAACAAAATCTACAAAAGCTAAATATGCTCTTAGAAGGTGACTACTGTAAATCCCAGGAACATTTAAAAAAATGTGAGGCGAAACTAATAGCAGCAATAGAAAAAGGTCAGAATGTTGTTCAAGGTGACCTGGAATCAAAACCAGACCCTGAACAGAATCGGGGTAATACACCAATTACTCAACGACCTCTTTACTCACAAAGTGCTTTTAGACCCATCCAATCACCTACACAAACGGGCAGAGCAACACCCCCACAACTGATCACGCATGTGAGACCATTGATATCTTCTCCATCAATGGATGACTTGCAAAAAATCTCAAAATATGTACAACGTTTCATCCCTGAACCGTTGGGCTCCGCTGGAACGAAAGCGTACCTCAGAGATCTGGATTTCAGATTGAGAGCTTATCCAAACGCTACGGTAGAAGATAAAATCAGTCTGATACGACTCACTTCGGACAGAGATGTGTTTACCTTCATCGAGCGTCTGCCAGATGCAACGAGAAAGGATTACAAACTTCTGTGTGAAGCTCTGATCAAAGAGTACGACGCCTGCGCAGGACCTACTGGGTATCCAGCCGCAGACAAGGTCACGCAGGGCAAGAATGAACATCCAAAAGTTTATTACAAAAGAATCTTCCAAGCTTATTTTGGTAACAGAAATGAAACCGGAATGGAGGAAGAAGAAGGTTTTAAATTTGTTTTCAGCAAAAATCTCCATCCTGACATTCAAACGTCAGTGCAAATGATGGCAAACTACAGAGAAAAATCCATCAGTGAGATTAAACAGTGCGCTGTGAACGTGTTTGAGGCACGTTGTCATGCCAAGACGCCCATAGAAGTGTTTCCTGGTGTAAAGGTTAAACCCCACTCCCTAGAATTAGAAGGAAGGCGTGCATCGCCACCCCCTCCTAAAAAGGGAGAAAAAAGGCAGTATTTTCAGACTAACAAACCGCATCATGAAGGTGCACGCTGGGATAAAAAGGCTCCTCCTCCAGAGGACGAACGTGATTATCGTAAATGGGACCAGCGGAGGACGCAAAAAAATGGGAACCGAGAGGAACCCCAAAAAGACGTACCTAGCCGCCCCCCACCTCGGACGAAACGTCCAGAGGCGAAAAAATCACAAAAATCCCAGAAAAAAGGCCCTCCACCTCTGAACTCGGAAGAGACAGAAAAATTGCGTGAAATGTTAGAAGATTTGAAACACACTGACAAGGGAAGCCGACCAAAAGCACTATGCAGTGAGGTACTCACTACAGCATCTCTGGACGCGAATGACAACACTACAGATGTCGGTGAAACACACCAAGACGCTGTTGTTGTTGCTTCAAACAACCCCTCATCGGATGAAAGGGGGGTAATCACACACACAAGCGATGACCAGTCATCGCAAGCTGAACACGCAGAAACAGCTACAGCTGTGCTGACGGTTCAGACAAACCAAGATTACACAGATAAATCTGAACGCGTGAAGAAGCGTCAGAAAAAACCCAAAAGGTTTCTGTGTAACTTTATCAGAAAGGGGGCCGCCAAAAAGGCGTACCTGTCAGTAACACTCGAAGGTGTCCTCACACACGAAGCACTCTTGGACGGTGGGGCAGACATAACTATTATGTCAGCTAAACTGTTCGAGGAGCTGAGGACAGCCGCAGCCGAGAAAAACAGGATAATACCTCTATCTGATTGTGCTATAGAAATGCAGGGTCTCTCAGAAACGAAAACAACCCTGACAGCTATAGCAATGGTTCACATGCAGATTGGCAATATGACACTGTACCACCCGGTACACGTGACCCATGTTGACTCATTCCCATTTTTGGTTGGCCAGGATTTTATAAATCGCTTCAACGCGATTATAGATTATGGTGATCAAACAATGTGGACAACAGTGAGAAAACCACTGCCAATAGAAACGCCTCCGGAGTGTGACACAGACTGCCCAACAGCAGGTACCGCGGAAGGCACAAAGGACTCCTCAGCCGAGGACACGAGCCCGGTGAGTACTCCTCTGACACCATGTGAAACCAAAGAAACCCAAGTGGTCCAAACTCTGACTCAACAAGACAGCCTCCTCTGTGAGCTGGAACAGTCAGAGTCCACCAAACACTACCTACCACTGGTAGTTAAGGGTGTAGAGATCCAAGGGTCCCACACCAACGATGCTGTACTGTCTCTGTGGACAGATAAATCAGCAATTAACCGAGCTTTCTACGAAACCTTGGTTCACAAACACGTTGGTCTAGAACTAATTAAAAAAGCTTTCCGCTTTCCATTAGTTCCCAATAGTTCACAGGTAATGACCGCAGAAGGAGTCATTAACCTAAAACTGAACTGGAA
>NW_023619042.1:0-15515 GCF_014905685.2 Nematolebias whitei
AAACTGCCTTTGAGGCACCAAACACCTAAGTGGTGAAACAACAACTTCCAAACTGCTGTAAAAACCTCCTTATTGTCAAAGTTCTTCTTATCTTGAGAGGGAAAGGGAAGGCCACTGTGATCTTTTGAGGAATGAGGCCATAGCTATTGGTAGCCAGTGAGACAAACGATTGGCCAGCTGACATAGCTTGTTTCGGTATTATGTCCCAAGTTAAGATAACAAAACGGGTATTCAGTAACATGCAAACTATAAATCTTGAGAGTCATAAACTGATATACGATTTCACCTCCAACAAAGCGCTGGACGGAGATGATTTTGGGCATGTTTAGAATAAGACAAGGGTGGATTTGTCTTAAATTACTTGCTGCTGGAACTTGTTATATAAATCCAACGCATAGCACCAGATTAGCCATAAAGTGACGATACCACAAGGGCCCGAGTACTCCAGTTTACAGAACGGCAGTAAACATAGTAACCTGAGTATGGAGGATACTTAAGGATGTGTCCGTCAAGTGAAAAGCTAATTTGCGTTTTCATGTGCTACCAAAACAACCCCCGTTTCCTCACCAAATGCTTCAAGCCCCCCACCTCTCCTTTGCCCATTGTGAAGCCATCAGATAGTGGCTTCCAGAAGTCCACACCTGTCTCAGGGCTATGCAGAGGAGATGGATGCATGCATTTGGAGCATCAGATAGCCACTAGCAAGGGGTTAGTATTGATCTAACGCTTCACTGGCCCATTGTGTGAGGAGCAGCTGCTTTGGGGGGCTTTTAGATAAGCTATGCAAAGGGAGTTGTTTCTCCTAAAACCCCTTTTTTCAGTGTGTATAAATGAAAAACCATCACTTAGTTCAACACTCCATTGCTCTAGAATAAAATGTCCCTTCCCTTGACATTAAAATCAGCACATAAGCATTAAAACATCTGCCTTTGAGGTATTAGAAAGAGCATTGTAGATTACATGATGATGTGCAACTCTGGATTCTCTGTTAGTCTCTAGAGTGAAAATGAAATCCTTTCAGTGTTTCACAACTGTCCATTCCGTTCCGCTCACAGAAACTGTCATCAAATGAGGCAGTTAGAGTGAGATGGAGCAAACGGCATGGCGGGGGGATAATGCTGGTCTGTTTCTGTGTGCCACAGCAATGAGACTGTCCTGTCAATGACTCACTGGCTGCATGGACGACATCAGCACCTCATTCTCAGGCAATAATGAGCCATGCTAATGAGCAGGACAGCCACCCCAATCCTCATCAGTCTTATGATTCATGTCAACGTGAAATGATCAAATGAAGAGAATAACAGGGTGAAGCCAGCTGGACGGGGGGACTTTAATAGATAAAAGTGTTTAATATCACTGTCACTTATCAATATGTGTTATAAAATATATTGTAGAGCAGGATGCCTTTTAGACAAAGAGTAAAATTAGAGGAATGAATGTTCAAGGACTCCTAGCATGACTCACCTCAATACTCCATGAACTCTCAGCTACCACGCCAAAGTTTAGCTCAATATTTGTAAAATTGACCAAGTTAAAGCCGTTTATATGTTTGTTAAGTTTGATTAGCTGTGGCAGATATCTTTCCTTTGAGCGACTGCAGCAGTTAACGAGTTAAAGATATGCATCAAATGGTTATTGGCAGAGAGTTTTGTCAAATTGTGCCCTGTAGTACATGAGATATTTTGCTAACAGACAAACATGTTTGACACCAATAATTAATACCAAAGTTTTTGGATGTTGCACAATGCTTAGATGGCCAATGTGTTTGTGATTATGCTCAGCTACTGCCACTAACATCTGTAACTTAATACGACTGAGTTATTTGTGTATTTGCCACGCGCAATTCACTGTAGCAGCCATCTTTAATTGAGGTTACTTCAAATGTTAATAAGTTTGCAGACATGTTCCTGTTTTTAGTTTTCTACATTCGCCTTAGAATCTAGCTGTTTTCGTTACCTTTTTTTTTAATCCATCCTATTTGTTAAAAAAAAAAAAAAAACGAGTATGACTTTTTATAACTGTCTATTGTTGTCGTTGTTGTCCATTGTTGTCATCATTCTTTGTTGAAATCAGGTCTCTCTTGTAAATGAGTCCTCAAGGCTCAATGGGATTTACCTGTCTAAATAAAAGTTGAATGAAAAAAAGTTGTCTATCTACACCCAATAATCAATATCGGAAAGCTTCATAATAACTTATTCAATTCATGAGATGTTTTGCTAATACACAAACAGAGTTGATTGTAATAATTATTGGCAAAGTTTTAGATTTTCTTTTGTTTTCAAAGTAAAGGATGGCTCAACATTTGTAGAACTGGGTTATTTTATTTTATTGATGTCTAGATAACCCCAAAGAGCTCTACAGTGATTGGTCTGAATGACTACCGGCCAGTGGCCTTCATCCCAACAGTCGCTAAATGTTTCGAAAAACTGGTCATGACTCACATCAAAACAACCATCAACATCAACGAGGACCCTCATCAGTATGCATACCGTGAGAACCGATCAACAGAAGATGCCATCTCCTCTGTGGTCCACTCTGCGCTCAACCACCTGGAGCAGAAGGACTCCTATGTCTGTATGCTGTGACTTCACGTCTGCCTTCAACACCATGATCCCCAAACCGTGATGGACAAACTATCCACACTAGGACTAAGCCCCTCCATTTTCAACTGGGTACTAGACTTCTTAACAAACAGACCACAGTCAGTGAGGATCCACAACTTCTCCTCCTCCACCATAACCCTGAGCACTGGCTCCCCTCAGGGATGTGTGTTGAGCCCTCTCCTGTTTACTCTGCTCACATATGATTGTGCATCTACCCATCCAGGCTGTCATATTGTAAAGTTTGCAGATGATACAGCGGTGGTGGGATGCATCACAAAAAAAATGATGAGTCCAGCTACAGGCAAGAGGTGGAACACCTGGAGAGCTGGTGCAAGGAGAACAACCTTCACATCAATGTGAAGAAGACGAAGGAGATGGTTGTGGACTTCGGAAGGAACAAACACCTCCCGAACATAAGAGGATCTGCAGTGGAAGTGGTCTCCAGCTACAAGTACTTGGGGGTGCACCTGAATGAAAACCTCAGCTGGAGCAACAACACCACCAGCCTGATCAAGAAAGCTCATCAGAGACTCTACTTCCTCAGACGGCTGAGGCGAGCTGGTCTGGGAAGCTCAGTCCTCACCTCCTTCTACAGGTGTGCAGTGGAGAGCATCCTGTGCTCCAGCATCAACGTGTGGCATGGAGGCTGCACAGCTGCAGAAAGAAAAGCTTTGCAGAAAGTGGTGAAGGCTGCACAGAAGTCTGTTGGAGTCAGTCTCCTCACCATCACAGACATCTACACCTCCAGATGCAGGAAGAGGACCACCTGCATCATGAAGGACCCCACTCACCCAGCACACACACTTTTTGCCCCGCTCCCCTCAGGAAGGAGGTTGAGGAGCATTAAATGTAGAACCACTAGACTGAGGAACAGCTTCAACCCTGAGGCTGTTAGACTCATGAATCTCTAACTAGAATAATCACTGTGAGAAAAAAAATCACATCATGTTGCTGCTGATCAGTTTCATGTTGCTGTGTTCATGCGTGCTCATCTGCTTACACAGACTCGTGTTCGTGCTGCTGTTCGATGTATTGTTTCATGCTACTAGTGCTTATAATATTTTTAGTTAACATTTATCTTAGTTCATATATCCTGATGCATGCTCAATAATCCAGGTAGAAAAATCCAAAAAAGTTCAATCTGGTCCTCTGGACATTCAAAATAAATAAATAAATAAATAAACACAAAAATACACAAAACACAAAACCCCCCACAAAAATACAGCACCTCAGACTAAGGAAGTCTCTCGGATGAGAGACGAAACATTTATATATTTTTTTGCTTTTTTTTTGTTTTTTTTGAATGTCCAGAGGACCAGATTGAACTTTTTTGGATTCGTTCATATAGCTCTTATTACTGTTTTTCCTTTACATCTTGTACTTTTAATGGATGTAACTGGGACCCTGTGTACACAATTTCGTTCCACCACATGTACCGCATGTGGTGTGTTTGACAAATAAAGAACCTTGAATACTGTGTTGCACTTGAAGTAGCCTAAGTGTCGGGGACAATGCTCAGCTACTACCACCTCAGTTTATTGCGGTCAAACAGTGATAATAAAACGTGGTGTGAAACAGCTTCTTCGACTCGTGTCTGGTCTGAATCGATCCAACTGGACAGCAGGCGGATCAATCCATCGTGATAAAATAAATAAATACAATTCAGATGAGAAAACATGCATTTGCATGCACCCCCCCCCCCCCCCCCCAACACATCTGATTAGGCTGAATCAGGTGATCATGATAAAGCATTACAGCTCTGTGTCAGCCTGGGAGAGACACAAGGTTCTCTCTCTATTGGGGGGGACTGAACCCCCCCCCCCCCCTCCCCTTTTTTACAGCATTTCTATTCCTCACTCTGATTCTTTCGCCTTGTCTTCTGCGCCAAACCCCCAACCTCCCCCCAGAGCCTCTACGCCTCTGTCTAAGCTGGCTCCGTCTGTATCAGTTGAGACACTACACTTCTTAAACCCCAGCTGGGGGGAAATACGGTGGCTTGGTGGGGGGAGGGTTTCAAAAGGGTAAGTGATTGCCCTCTAGGGGAAGAAGCAGAGAGAGAGAGAGAGAGAAGCAGGACGCCTTATCGCCTCAGACTCCAATAGCACTGCTGGCTACCACCCTAGAGCCGGGGGGGGGGGGGGGGGGGGGGGGGGGGGGGGGGGGGGGTAGAGCTGGAGACGCCAGCTAGAAGCCACACTGCCTCTTGACACAGCAAACTCAGCAGGGTGCCTTCCATCCAGTGTTGGCGCAGTCAGGCAAATGCTCCCCTCTGAATGAGCGTTCCACATGAGCAGCCAGTCAAATTGCTTAAAATCACCCCCCCCCCCCCAAAAAAAAAAAATAAATAATTCAAATGTTTGCTATAATCGATGCATTTGATTTTTTTTTATAAATTGCACACTTGAATGAAATAATTGTTTTATTGGAGCTATGTTTTCCTCCAGTGGCAGCAGGCTGCAGGTGTAAACAAGAGCCAGAACGCACAGTGCTCTACTGACCTACTTCCCTCATTCAACTGGGAGACATGGGAACAAACACAACAAGCACCACACTAGATTAAAATATATATTTAGATATATTTGACAGCATTTTTCCCCACATATAAATGTGTGTAAAATGGGAGAGAGAGAGAAAAAAAAAGCAATTTAAAGCTTTGCTTTTTTTTTTTAGCTGTTAAAAATGTAAGATTTATTGGCGTCCTGGCGCCTCCGACAGTGTCCAAGCGCCACCTTCAGTATTCAACCTGAGGGTGGGAGGAAAAAAAAAAAAAAAGCTTTCATTATTTTTCCTCATCCGGATACATCTGGAAAACAATATGTGTCCATCTGAAAAATAAATGTACCTATTTCACGCGGAAGTAAAGCAATAAGGAAAGAGGAACGTTTTGGTTTGTGCGCCTCTCACGAGCGCCTCGCGCTTCCTGTTTAATATGCTCGTCTCGCCCGGCGTGTTGTCCCAGACGCTGTGTATCACAAATCCCCACCTCCACTCCAACCAGAGCACGGAGGGGGAGGAATAAAAAGGGTTAACCGGAGTCTTTGGATGGATTCAGCCGGGGCGGAGTGGAAGGGACGTGATTGGGCAGCGCGCCGTGACGCAGGGGACATGAAAAAGCTGATAACTAGTTAAGAAGGCAGTTTGTAACTCTGGAAAAAGAGTGCAGAGCTTGAAGAGACACGTTAAGAAGAAGGACGTGAAGAGAGAGAGAGGAAAAAAAAAAAAAAAAAGGGAGGAAAGCTGTTTGAAAGTGCAGCCAAAGGAAGTTTAGGACAATGGTGCAGCACACGGACACCAGCGAGACGGATGGGAGCATGTCCAAAGAGGCCACCGACTCGGAGGAGAGTGAGTTTATGGCGTGCAGCCCCGTGGCCATCAACCCGGACTGGTGCAAGACGGCCACGGGCCACATCAAGAGACCCATGAACGCGTTCATGGTCTGGTCCAAGATCGAGAGGAGAAAGATCATGGAGCAGTCGCCGGACATGCACAACGCGGAGATCTCCAAGCGCCTGGGGAAGCGCTGGAAGATGCTGAAGGACAGCGAGAAGATCCCGTTCATCAGAGAGGCCGAGCGGCTGCGGCTCAAACACATGGCCGACTACCCCGACTACAAGTACAGACCCAAGAAAAAACCAAAGCTCGACCCTTCCAAGTCGTCCGCGCCATCTCCGGAGAAGTGCGCCAAAATGAGCAAGCCCCCCAGCAAGAAGTGCTCCAAGATCAAGACGAAGAGCGGCTCCAAGGCGACGCACGGCTACGCGGAGGAGTGCGCGTTCCCCGGCTTCAAAGTTGCCAAGGCTGTGAAAAGTGAGCTCACGGACGAGGAGGACGACGACGACTACGAGGAGGAGTACCGGATGGGGGTTCCAGCCGGGGAGGAGGAGCGCCTGAGGCCGTACGGCGTAGCCAAAGTTCCCGCGAGTCCAACTCTGAGCTCCTCGGCGGAGTCCGAGGGGGCGAGCATGTACGAGGAGGTGCGGAGCAACAACAGACTCTTTTACAACCTCAAACACGTGTCCAAGCAGGGCGCGCTGCACGCGGCGTCCGTCTCACCAGCATCCTCCAGGTCGGTCTCCACCTCCTCCTCCTCCTCCAGCAGCTCCTCATCCGGGGAGGACGCGGACGATTTGCTGTTTGACTTTAGTTTGAATTTCGCTCAGAGCGCGCCAGGCTCGGAGCTGGGCAACAATTCAGGGAACCTGTCCCTGTCTCTTGTGGACAAGGACCTGGACTCTTTCAGTGAGGGCAGCCTGGGCTCCCACTTTGAATTCCCAGACTACTGCACGCCGGAGCTCAGCGAGATGATCGCCGGGGACTGGCTGGAGGCGAACTTTTCCGACTTGGTCTTCACATATTGACATAAAAATTAAAAAAAAAAAAATCCATCAGAATAAGACGAGTTTTCCTCCATGACAGAGAAGGGAGTTGTGAAATTAAACATGTTTGGCCCCTAAAGTCCTGTGGGTTTCCTGCCTGGTCCTGGATGAGGATGAGGATGAGGACCATGAGCTGAGGTGAGGTTTGAGGAATGATGCTTTTGAAGCTGGTAGAAAAAAAAAAAAGAAGTCTGCAGACTTTTTTTTTTTGTAATAAATGACAGCATGACAGGGTTTTATGGATCCCCCCACCCCCCCTCACCGGTCTGCATTTACTGTTATAACTCAGACCACAAAGGGAGAAATAAGAACTTCTATGCATCTTTTCCTCTTCAAAACAAAACAAAAAAAACCTGCAGGGAGCTGAACTCGGACTGTCTCAAAGAAAAAATAAAAATAAATCTGTGAACTGACATTTGTTCAGGATGCTACTTTACAACTGTTTATGTCTTCTTTTTTTTTTAAATGCCGCAAATTGTTTTTGTCTTTTATTTTATTTTTTATTTTTTTTATATATATAACTGGTTCAGTTTACCTCCTGGTTTTTGGGAAGAAAAAAAAAATAATAATAATAGCAGCTGAAAACCTCTGCAGATTTACAGGTGCAGAGGGAACATTTTTGATACATAACAGACCTCATCTTTTTAAAAGAAAAAGATATTTTCAGGCATATTTTTGTACAGTTTAACAAAAGGGAATGTTCTTACTGTGCTTTCAGTGAGTTTTCAGGCACTTCTTCCCTTTATCGTTTGTTTTCTAGCATGCAAGGGAGTCCTGGTTTTAAGGATTAAGTTAAATTAAGACTTGCATCAAAAATGCCTTGTGGTTTATAGGTTTTTTTGTACAGTTGTAGAGCAGATTTGTTGAGTATTTGTAGATGATACAATGGCATCATGGGGGGACACATACCTCAGAGCTGGAACTAGTTTCAAGATTGTATATGTATTGTAATATAGTAAAGTTAGGAGTTTATGTATATCATACTCGTGATATGTGGATGGGTCCCGATCGCAGGTGTGAAACTGGATTTTTTTGGTATTTTTTATGGCACATACTGTTCCCCCCCCCTTTTTTTTTTGTTCTCATTTTTTGTGCAATATATACTCTTAAGATACAGACCATCAACAATTGTAGCAAGTGATGGAAAAACAGACTCGTGCACTGTCAACATCATTTCATGTTATGATGCTGAAGCCTGTCCGGGCAGGAAAAGAAACAAATCAGCTGGAACTGATACAAAACAACGTACTATAGCCTCGTGGTGCGGTGCATTCGATTACAGATTGGTATTACTATTTGACACGTTAAATCACAATAAATGGGCATGCATGAAATCTTTAGTGGAAATAAAATAAAATTAAAAAGTTTGGCTAAAATAAAAGGGCATATGATACAGTGGCCTGGCTTTAGTTTGAACGAACAAGCAAGCAAAAAAAAAAAAAAAAAAGAACATTCCATAGTCCTGTTTCATGAAATGAAACTTTTATTTTGAAACTGAAGACTGCCTTCTTTTTTTAAGACATTTACCACAAACCTGTATTTTTTATTTCTTGCACTTAAAAAAAGAAAAAAAAGGAGAAAAAAAAGCAGATATTGTTTATTTTTATGTGGGTCTTACATATGAAGTTTGTTTGATTCAAAGGTTTTGGAATATAGCCTAATTATATGCCGAGACATTTTGTTGGGAAGTTCTAGGCAGTAGTGACTTCACATTCCAGGTGTGGATCTGTCTTTGACTTAACTTTTTAATAAATGAGTACCTACCACCGTCGACTGTCCTTTCAGTTTGTGAATATATGTACACAGATGTGTTATTATTTGCGTTTGGAAACAATGTGATGACAGAATGATGCCTATTTTGTATGTAGGCGGATACTCTTAATGAATGGGCTCCAACTACCCTGTGAATTCACATTTAATAAAAAAGAAAAAGGAAAACGTTTGAACTGCAGTGCTGAGGTGCTTTACTGTTCTCTGTTCCTTTTTTTTATTTTTTTTGGGGGTGGGGGGGGGTGCTTTCACAACAGAAGCTGCACGCTGCGTCTTTAAAAACTTGAATTGCCCGCTTTGCAGGCGGCCGGCGCTGTGATTGGTTGTCTGGCTGGTCCCCTTGGAAACAGGAGCTGCTGCACTCAGCATGTGGGAGCTCTTAGTCTGTCTGGCTTTCATTCAGAAAACGAGCGCCGTGCACAGAACCAGAGGAAAAGCCCGAAGATTGCATGGAAGAAAAACAACAACAACAACAAAAACGTGGCTAAATGCAACGAGTCAGATAAAAGCACATCTGTGGGAAGTCGTTTAACAAAAATGGGATTCATGCATTAAAGCTAATCTAAAGGGGATCGTGCAGCACTAATAAGTTGTACATGCAAATGAAAAAAATACGGCTCAAATATGTATATTTCTACATTTTCAAATAGTTTTTTTTTCCTTGAAATGTCCATTCTAATAACCAAAATGTATATTATTATTACAAGAAAACGCCTAAAAAGCTCTTTTCCACACGCCTTTTAACAGAAGTGGCAGAATAAAATGGTTAAAAAGAATATTATTTCAACCAAACGTGTAGTTTTTATCAGCTAAAATACAGCCATGTTGTCCTGTTGTGTCTTGTTTTTTTTTTTGTTTGTTTTGTTTTTTATCTGAGCAAGATAAATAAGGCCCAGCCATGATGTCATCCGAAATATTAATAGCACAACAAGCAGTAATTCACGGTGATTGCATCTTCACGGTGCTGGGAGCCTCTGGAGGGCCACAGAAGCAGGCCTCCACTTCCTCAGAGGCTTGTTTAGAGACCCACCGTCACCCCCGGTGCACATTAAGAACCGAGGCTGCAGCCACCGACATGTTTACGTTCAGTGCAGCCCCAGAATCCAATGATGAATACTCGCCATGCACGGCTGCCATGGTAGGATCCTCCCCATTAAGTCAGTTTGCAAATCTGTAATAAAACATTTATCTAGCTATTACTTTACCTGACCTATTGGTCAAAGTTGCTAATGGGTTCCAGGTCTATTCCCAGTTGAATCTCAACATTGATTTTGTGCTCCTCTGAAATATTGGCTCGGGGCTAATGCCACCGGTACACGTTGAAATGAAATTAGCGACCCATTGAAATTTCCTTCTATTTCCGCCTGAAATAAACAAATGCCGAGCAGAGCGGTGAGGTACTGTCTTTCAAGGTTGCCAGATTCATGCCCGCCAGTTGGGGGGCGGGTCGCTGTGGCTGAAAGTAATTTCCAATTCCTTGAACGTTTAAATCATTCATACAAGCTTTGGATGCTACATTCAAATGTTGGACGTGACATCTGTGCAAAGACCCCTGCTGCTGCACCGAGCTGAGACATAAACCCCTCCGTGACTGGGCCCCGTCCAAGCATGGAGGTTAAATCCAGTAATAATAAGGCCTGTTATGATTTCCTCTCATCTACTTTTTTTTTTCCCAATTTGAATCTCACCCAGAGAGCTCAGAAGCATTACATCACCGCTCAGCTTATGCCACTGCGCAGTAGGGCGCCGTGTTGTGTCATCGTTGATCCACATGTGTTCCTCCTCTCCCAGTGGGAGACGGTCTGATAGTGCTGTGGGAATACTCATATATACGGTAAAGTCACGCCTTCATAACAACAACACTGCTCGCATTCACTGAATCGGTTATGGTGTTTACTGATGAACGGGGAAAAATTCATGCAATCCACTTTGGACGCTCTGATTTGGATCAGGAAGGTGTTGACACCAGTTTTGGCGGAACAAACCCTTCTATGTTATCCAAACATGGCGTGCTGCTGCGTACCCCAAATAATTTACAGACCCTGCAAGGGTGTGTCAGAGCACTGGATAGAAGAGGCTTGCAACAAGATTTGAATAGATCCAAAAAAAATCAATAACCATAATTACAATTATTGTTGCCCAAAGATGAAGGTGGAGTAATAACAAAAACAAACTTTTTAAGTTAATTTGACATATATTGAGCTAAAATTTGTCGTGGTAGTAACTGAGACTGATCTCTAACATATATTTGGTGCTCTAAAAAAATCACACAAGGATTTTGTTTAATAATGTGCAATTTTCTATTTAGAGCCAATTCTGCCTGTCTGTTAGCAAAATATCTTATGAACCACTGCACATTTTTTTATGAAACTTTCAAGAAATAATCACTGGGTCTACCTTTTTAAATGATTAACTTTTTGAGCCAACCCAATTCAAGAGGACTGCTACAGCCAACCGACCTCATAAAACACAAAATAGGCTATAAAATGGTCAATTTTACAAATATTGTGCTCAGATTTGAAGCAGTTGTAGTTGAGAGTCATTTACAACACATACTCCAAGTGCTGTACATTCACTAGATCCTTGCTTAAAACCTTGACAATAAAAATTGGAGTTAACCCTGTTTGTCTGTTAGCAAAATATCTCATGAACCACCTGACATATTTTAATGAAACTTTCAGAAATGAATTAATGGTTATATATTTACAATTGTTTAACTTTTGGTGTCAATCCATAACAAGATGGCTGCCAGAGCTAATGGATTTCTGCCAACACAAAAGTGGCTATACGTCAGTCAGTCATACAGATATTGAGCTGAAATTTGGTGAGATAAGTCACTCACAACACATACCCCAAGCGCTAACAAACCATGTAAAATCACGTAAGATGCTGTGTGTGATTGCGCATGATGTTATTTTCAAAGGTGGATAATTTCTCAGAATAAGATGGTCTTAGTTTGAAACAAAGGCACGAAAGGTGGCGATACTAGGCCTTTAATGATTTTGTGACTCCAGATGAAAAAACCCCACAGGTTTTCATGTGCTTGAACCATAAAATCTCAAATACCTTACATGCACTCTATTCCTAACAGGGAGCAGTTTACTGATGGGGAGAACATGGACGGTCTGCCTGAGCAGCAGTCCAGGCCTCGTGTCCTATGTTCCAGTCTTGGCCCGGGGCGACTCCTGCTGCTGTTGATGGCTAGCCATTTGCTCTGTATGGGAGGGAGCATCAGGCCCATCTGCTGCGCTGATATTTACTATCCCTTCACATTTATGAGAGGTGGGGGTGGCAAAAGCCTCCATTCCCTTTTGGTGTTTTAAGCGCTGTGGCAAATATACACAGGGAGGGAACAAGAAACAGACAGAAATACTTGAATATCACCCTCTTCCAGGGGCAAGTAGAATGATGTGGGTTTTGCCTGTGTATGTTTATTTGTCTGTATGCCATGAACCGATGGACAGATTTTCACTGGATGCACATTTACAGCTGAATAAAACTGGAGTCAACCCAAGACAATATGAGCATTAACACACGTTGCAACATGTGCCTGTGGTGGCCATCTTGAATTAAAACCGTCATGGAAGGTGACGAGCAAAATGGGTTCCATTAACATCAAAGTTCATGTTCGATAATCCAGGTAAAATATCCAGCATAGCTCAGTCAGGTCATCTGGACATTTCAAACCCAACAGGACTCTCAGACAGAGGCTGGTCCACCCTAAGGACAAAACACCCATACACAAACTGAGTGGTGTGGTGTATGCAGTTCAGTGCGCAGAATGTCCAGATCTCTATATTGGAGAAACCAAACAGTTGCATGGCTCAACACAGGAGAGCCACCTCCTCAGGACAAGACAGCTGTTCACCTCCACCTCGCGGATAAGGGACACTCATTTGAGGACCAAAATGTGCACATTTTGGACCGAGAACACAGATGGTTTGAGAGGGGGGTGAAGGAAGCCATCTATGTAAAAAAAAAAAGAGAAGCCATCTCTAAACAGAGGAGGAGGCCTCAGATTTCAACTTTCAAAAACTTATAATGCAGCTTTAGGACTGATACCCAGCCAGTTTCACACCTATCAGATGGGACCAGAGAGGATTAACAAAAACCTTAACAAACCTTACTGTGAGGTGTGATAGGTCAATCTGCATCTGTATGTGTGTATCTTATCTCAGCTTTATAACCTGAACCCCACATGCTCTGCTCTTTGAATTGAGAAAGCTTCTCGGATGAGAAGCGAAACGTCTTCTGTTACAAATAAAGTCCGGTTGTTTTTGTATTGAACTTGTTTGAAGTCATCTGGACAGTTTCTTTTTTGTTTGTTTGTTGTTGTTGACACGTTTCGTCCTTCATTCAAAGGTCTTCAGATAAGATGCACCAAAGTCCATGCTCAATAATCCAGGTATAAAATCCAACAATGTTCAGTCAGGTCATCTGGACGGTTTCTTTCTTTTTTATTTTTGAAACGTTTCGTCCTTCATCCAAAGGACTTCTTCAGTCCGAGGAGCTACAACAAACTCAGTCCCACAAGCAGCACACTCACATAGTGGGCCAACCAGTTTGCTGGTGATAAAATGGTTTCTGGGGCCCGCCCTCTTCCCCGTGGACTCCTCTGAGGCAGCCATAGCCAAAGTGGTTCAAAACACCAAAGTTCATATTCAATAATCGTTGAAATTTGATCTTTTGTATGAAACACCTATATGCTCAAAACTAACTAAATAAATAAACATTATGAAATAAGAATATTTTTCATTTCATTTTTCATTGACTTCAGCTGTCAGTCAACGTCAGTGGGTTGGACCTTCACGCCCACTGGCTGATCCTTCACATCCATTAGTTTTCCTGAATACCTGCTTGTGGTGCAGCTATTCAAAGAATTAAAACGAGTCCGCCTGTGCGCGCTCCCGCGGCGCCGATCAATTTTTGGCAGTCCATCACTTTTTGTCACGACACCTGTATCTTCTGAGAACGTAATCCTCTCAATTTGATCTGCTAAAGTTACCTGAGCTGAATAAAGTTCATGCAACTCTGCCATCCTTCATGACTGCTGACCTAGCAAGTCGCTGCTAGCTGCTATGCTAGCTGTACCAGTGAGCAGGACAACTAATGGATTAAGGATCAGCCAGTGGGCGTGCAGGTCCAACCCACTGACATTGATTGACAGCTGAAGTCATTCGGCTGAAAAGAGTCATTATGAAATAAGCTATAATGAAAAACACAATTATGAAATAAAAGAATAAAAATGAAACATTTTCGTAGTAATGAGCTTAGATACTTATCTCATAGTGCTTTATTTATTTATTTAATTTTGAGCATTTTGGTGTTCCACAGTTTTCAATCACTTTGGCTAGGGCTGCTTCAGAGGAGTCCACGTGGGAGAGGGCGGGCCCCAGAAACCATCTTATCACCAGCAAACTGGTTGGCCCACTATGTGAGTGTGCTGCTTGTGGGACTGAGTTTGTTGTAGCTCCTCGGACTGAAGAAGTCCTTTGGATGAAGGATGAAACATTTCAACAAAAAACAAAACCATCCAGATGACCTGACTGAACTATGTTGGATTCCATTAAGGGATTTTATTAAGGCTTTTAATTTCTAAAAGTGTTTCACATGTAAAACAGAGTTAAACTTAGATTTAACCTCACTTGGATATAAAAGAAGCGAGGTGATGGATGACGAGCGAGAAGCTGAGGAAGTACCCTCCACGGCTCTTCCCCTGCCAAATCTCCCATTTACAACTTCATCACAGTTTTTCATTATTTCACAAAAGCTAACAGGAAGCTGAAAAGACTTTAGAGGAGCTGCTGCGCAACAAAAAGACACAGCAGGCTGTCGTGAGCAGCTTAAGTTGCCAGGGTTATTGTCTTGTCGACACAAAAACAAACAGTTCAGTCACTCCTCGCGGAATCGGTTCTGACACGTGGTAAGATCTCATCGGGAGAAGGTCACTTTTTTTTTGTCAGGAGCTGCTGGAGGTCGCACATCACTCATGCACATTATCTGGTGAGAGGCCAGAGACTCAGCTGCACACCTGCCTCTCCTTTCAAACCCAACTCTGTTTCATTTTAAATGGATTGGCTTTGGGGCGTTTACCTGATTGGAGCTCCAGCATGTGCTTGGCACCAAGAGGAAATAAATGGGCCATTTTATTAAATAAATAAAAGACATTACTTACATATATTTCCATTTATTCACATGAGCTAGTTTGCCTGATTATGGTCAGTAAATTTTTAACTTGAATCAATAGTTTAAATCTTCTGAACTGGAGTTTTCTGTAATGTTGTGAAAAAATGTATATCCTACTTGTTGTAGAAAAAAGTTTGAATGGCCCAAGTTTGGAAAATAAAAGTTTATTGTAATCCTGTTAATATTTATTATTCCAGGTTTCTTAAAACTATTCCGTACATTTTTCGTCATCTTTCTCGTTCTGCATTTTTTGTGCTACAGTTTTTTTTTCAACAAATCATATTTCAAAACATTCAGCTCTTTAAGGAGAAGGGTGCTATGACTTTTGGTATTGGTGCAACTTTGGCTTTTGGAAATTTTTTTTTGCCATTTTTTTCCTCATTAAAAAATAATTGAGCACATTTTACATCCTTCAAATCTTTAGATATGTTTACAACTTTTTACTGCTCCTTTCACATTTTGTTCTGGTTCAGTATTGTAAGAAAAGAAAATAAAATAAATTGTCCATCATTAAACAGGGGTGGAGGCCTCCGGGTTCAACTGTCCCCCTCTTACAATGCTGTGATTGCTAGTATCACTC
>NW_023619043.1:0-15485 GCF_014905685.2 Nematolebias whitei
GGCGGGCTAGACCCGTAACCATAGCAACCTCGGGTCTAAACCAATCAGAAAAGCTAGCCTTCTCAAACTTTGATAAAAGCCAAAAACAACACACGCCCAGCGAGCATTTCCGGGAGAGCACACACCGAGACGGTTCATTCTTTAATGCTCCAAATATATGCATATATTTTACAAATGTTAATGTTTGTCTCTGAATATCTGTAACTCCTGTTTGTCAAATAAATCTTTTGAACTAAGGTGACCGTCTCAGCTGTCTTGAACACGATTGTGGTAAAAAGCCACAACAGATGGTGACCCCGACGTGCAGCTGGCGGACACACGGATTGGATCGAGTTGGTGCTGGACACCCGCAGAGCGAACTGGGCCCATCATATTCTACTAACAGGTAAGCGGGTTACCTAAGTTGTCCGAAAGGCCCAAAAACTCCGCTATTCGGCCGTAAACCAAATTCAATCTTCCTCTGTGGGTGTTTAATACCATCTCTGGAAATAAAGATGGTTTATTTAAGCTAACGGCTAACTTCCGGTGATTCGTGTTAATTCTGACGAAGTGGGTTACGATATTCAGAGAGTCTAAGCGCCGAACGCTTTCTTTGACGTTTAAGTAGTGTTTTAGTTAGTTTCACGAGTTGGACTCGTGCCAGAGGAAGGTCAGGGACCTGCCGGGGTTCGGGTCGGACGTGAACAACATTTCCCTTTTTTCAGCGGTGGTGGCGTACGAACCGTCCCTCTGACGAGAGAGACGGGAACCGGGTCGGGGACCCGCAGCTACGTTCGCGTCTGCG
This sequence comes from Nematolebias whitei, assembly GCF_014905685.2. Classification (NCBI taxonomy): domain Eukaryota; kingdom Metazoa; phylum Chordata; class Actinopteri; order Cyprinodontiformes; family Rivulidae; genus Nematolebias; species Nematolebias whitei. The sequence goes on from NW_023619043.1 coordinate 785, forward strand.
TTGTGGGTGTTGACTGCCCACTAAAAAGACGCCATTAATAATTTTGTACAAGGGAAATGTCAAGTCTGGGACTTTTAGTTAGTTTTGCCAAATTTCCTATGGTCAGGGATCACATTAGGGTTAGGACGTTGTAATAACTATTGTTTGTGCCGTGTTTTCTGTGTTGTGTAAAGGCTTCAAGGCAGGGGGATTGAGGGAGACGAAACAATAAGAAAAAGAAAATAGAGGGGGGAGTAAGCATGTCTGAGTCTGTGTGTGGGGGGCGAAGCGAAGGATTAGGTTTTTTTCTTTTTTCTGTGTGTGTGTCTGTTCAGATAGATGGTGTGTGGAGCTTCCATATCCTGACCGAAAGGAGGCGCTGTTGTATAAGGCAAGGACAAGTCTGGACTCTGGGTTTTCATACCACAGACTTGTGAATTGTTTTGTCACAACGGGGCCAGAAGTGCATGAGAATAAAAAGATTTGAAAGCCTGAGTGTGTGAATGTTGTCATCAGGTGTGGAACTCATAAATGAGAAACATGTGACTCCTGTGGAAAGTCTATAGGATCAATACATGAGTTAAGAGCATATTGGTGAACAATCTAAAAGATATGGAACAATTCTGAATATGAAATAAGTATAAACGCGCACAAAATATGGGAATTATCTAAAAAAAAAAAAGAGGCAATTAGCTAAAGACCAGCAGACCAATAGCTAAAACAAGCAGAAATAATCTTAAAGTACCAGAAGTAAGTGGGTAGAGCTTGGTTTTCCTGAATTAGGCTGTAAAAGTTGGATTAATTTAAAAAGAAAGGTGTAATTAGCTGATATTGGCATGAAACAGCTAAATAGTATCTGAAAAGTAAGCAGAAATATCTGAATCTTCCAAACATTAGCTGAAAGGAGCACAATGTTCAGAAATTAGCAGAAATAAGTCAGTAGAAGTACAAAAACGTTGAAGTAAACTGAATACAGCTTAAAAGAGGGTGGTAGACGGACTCTGTTGTTATACATTCCGCATGAGAAGGAACAAAGTGATGGATGGACAGACTGTCAGACAAGACCAAACGTGGGTGAGGTCAGGAATATCAGTAGTCCAATAGGCAAACAAACCACACTGTTTATTAGGGTTCATTCACGGGAACAGTAGAGGAGACAGGAGGTGTTTGGAGGTGGTACATCATCAGGCAGGCTAGGAAGCAGCCTGACAGGTGGTCAGAGGTTGGACCAGGTAAAACAAGGGTGAGCAGAGAGGAGGTCATTGGCTGAACATTTTTAATGCTCTCATTTTAGGGGTGATCTGGGCAGGAGGAGAGCTGAACGCCATTTTCAGTCACTGAACGTTGGGAGAGAAACGTAATACATTGTTTAAACTAGGAGAAATGTAATACATTGTTTAAACTAAAAAAACAAAACCAGAAAGATAGAGGTGGTGGAAATAAGACAATATGGGGACGCAGTTGATTAAACCACAGCTGTCGGATGCCAGACATAAACAGGGGGATAAGAGAGCAAGGTCAAAAAACATTTGTGTGTTCAATCAGTGTCAGAGGTAAAGGAGGAGGCAGTGACCTCTGGAACAGTTGATCTGCAGCAATGGTTTGAAACCCAAGGCCAGAGGGCTAGAGGGGGACATCCCGTGTACGAGCGGTAATTAACCGAATTTATATGAGAGATGGAGTCAGAGGGAGTCAGCTGGAGGTATTGTTGGAACAGCTCGCTATGAGGGAAGATGAAGATGGCAGACAGCCACTCACTAAGCGGGCGAGGGACAGAGTTAAATTGACAACAAACGTACGGCACAGACATGCAAAGGTAGAGAGCTGTTGACAGAGAGCTGCTGACATGATGCAGAGAAGGAAGGTAGATGTTTTAGGTGTCCAAAGAGACCAAGTGGAAGAGCAGCAAGGCTCGCAGCATTGGTGCTGGGTTCAAACTGTTTTATCAGGGTGTAGATAGAAAGAGAAATGGAGTAGGGGTGGTCCTGAAGGAAGTGAGGAGTAGGTCTGACACAAAGAGGAGGTATAGGGTGAATGCTATTGGAGAGGACATGGAGGTAATTGGAGTGAGGACATAGGATGTATAGGAAAGAGTGGAGTGAAGGAGGATGATTCGTTGTGGCTAGTTCTGAAAAGGGAAAAGCCGAAGAAAGAAGGAGAAATAAACATCATAAACAGGTCAAATTAAGTTTAAGCATTTCTGGATGACACATTGTAAACAAATTAGCCAAAATTTCTTCTTAGAATTGACAATAAAATCAGGTTAAAATTCAACTAAAAAACAACAAATTGGAAAATGAGTAATAAACAAAATCCTTGACACTTGTAAAATGAAGAAAAAAATTATTCTGGTCAAAGAAACTCTTAACTAAACACAAATTGAAATACTTGGGTTAACTAAATCAGTCTTAACTAAACTCAAATTGAAATGCTTGGGTTAAATTAATCAGTCTAAATGATTTTATCACATATTGAAAATGTTGTCTAGAGTTTAGGAGCTGTTCCCTTCTAAGAGCTACCTGAACTAGGTTATTTATGGGAAAAAACAATTCTAGTGGGTAAATGAAATGACTCTGAACATCTTGAGATTTCACACAGGTCCTATGAGTGCATAAGGAGAACAGAGATGAGTACATGGGGAGTTTAAGAAGTTGTGCTTTGTGAACAAAGGTGCATGTAGACGTTTTTGTGCAGTGATAATGGTCTCTGTGACGTCTTGATGTGTAGACATAGTCTTAATTGAATTGAATTAGAAGTATTTTGTTTAGGATGCAGTGAACAAGCATAGTTATGAAATGGAAGAATTTGCAGATTTGGTATATAACAAGCAGTGATTACATATAATCATACAGCCTAAACCTTTACAAAGTCTAAATGGATAATGTAGACCTGAGAGTGGTCCTCACTGTCAGGTGGTGAGTCAAAACACATATTCTAAAAGATGGAAGACATTATTTTGAATGGAATATTTTATGCTGTAGGCGTAAAGAATTGGATTGTGCAGTGTTTGATGAAAGTTTTCACTCTTACGTAATTGAGCGTTTAAAACATCTGTTGTGCAATCCAGGACACCAGAATGACTCTGTTGAAGGTAAACGCTGTGGTCCCAGATTAAAACTTGCTAACAGATGATTAATCTTGCTAACAGATGAATGTTGAATCAGACTTTTAATAATTGGATTGTTTATTTTTCCTTCTCAGCAGCCTGAGAAGACAGAGTTGTGGATTGGGGAGGTGAGTCTGGCTAGGCCCACAGAACACATACAGGTAGTCTTCAGATACATACAGCATCCATCTGAGTTTTGATCATGACTCTCTAGTGCTGGGTGCCGGATCGGATACCAGATGTGTTCAGGTGGACGCTGAAGTTGGGTCTGGGAAACTGACCAATGGGACGTTTCAAAGAAACTGTCAGTCGAGCACCACTGACACAACAACAAAGAAATTGTCAGCCAAGCAATATGACTTTTCACTATGGAAACAAAGCAAAGATCTATCAGTCCAACAACAAACTGAATTAACTGTCCAGAGGGGGTCCTGGATTTTATCAACAGCTGGAACATCCAGTCAAGTCTCGCTGTATGCTGAGCTATGAACTGCTGCACAAAGCTGAACTGGTCTCCAGACCAAGGGAGACAAACTGAAGACAGAAAGGCTGAAAGAAAAGCTGGTGGTCCATCTGTCCAAGGTCACTAACATCAACTGCAGCCTGACGGAGGTGTCAACCCCACATTTGGTCTGTGATGGTCATCCGAGCGCCTTGGTGTCATGATCAAAACTGCAGTTGGCTTTGATAATAATCACTCACATAGGCTCATTTTAAGACAGGTGCCAAAACATGACACAGGAGTACTACGGTCGGTGTGCTAGATGATTTGCCCTTTTCCAATTGCTCTGAGATGAAAATTGTTTTATTACCTCTAAACATAATAGGACGATGAATAATGCTCCCCACCCTTGAGCAAAATATTGACTTTTTAACTTTTCGTTTATACAGGTCACGAAGTCTCATTCAAGAGAAACCTGTACCTGAGACCTGATTTGGATTGAGTTTACTAATGTTTTCTAAAGTAATAATAAATGATTGTCTTTGCCTTGAATGAGCTCGTTTGGTGGGTCTTGTTTGATACAAGGGATGAAATTTATTTAATGGTTAACTCTTTGCAAAATTATATGAGAGCTTGGGTTATATTTGGCTATTTTTGCAAAACCTGGATTGGATATCAGTAGGGGAAGATTAAAATTACACCATATTATTTTATATTTCTGAAACTAATACTCAGACTGGGTGTTAGTAAATTACAGCCGGTAATACTTGGGATTTGAAACAGAAAACTGTTTCAAAAAGGGGGAAGGTGAAGGCTGCTCTTAGCAAGAAACAGTTCATACAATGATTAGATCATTACAAAATATACAAAGCAGGAAACAGTTCATACAATGATTAGATCATTACAAAATATACAAAAATAACTTCTTAGGGTTTTATATTTAAATGAACAGCAAAAAGCCAGTAGTAAGTCTGAAGCGTTTAAAGGATCATTTAGGATAATCACATTGACATTTGAAAAGTGGAATAAATCAGAAGCCTACAAAACGACATTGCACTTGTATATATCAGTTTAACAAAAGTATTTTTCTCTTTCTTTGTTGTAATGTGTACAGATTCCAGAAAAGGGGGACGTCCCTAGCATCAAAACACAGACTCCTGAAGTGGATTTGAGCAAAGGTTAAGGAGAAATGTGGTGGTTCGGTATTTTTAAACACAACTGACTTGACTTGACTGGACAGGACTCTTAATTAGATTAGTTGGGCTAATAAAAGGTTTCATGAACAAAGTATTTTAACCACATGTTTTACTGCTGAGGAACCGGGTTATGAATTTTATGAATTTCTTCATTGCTTCTCCCTCTCTCGCACAGACAGGTACCTGGAGGGAAGATTAAATTCCTCTTGTTTATACAGTGTTATATGTCAGTTGTTTAAAAACTTTTAAGGTTATATTGTATTTTGATGTTGTCGGCGCATGCGTTTAATGAAGTTCCTTCCACAGGCTCCAGGAGGAGGGAGGCCGGCGTGGGGGATTGCTTATTGCAGGGTGTTGTTGTGTATGGGTGTTGTGTTATTATGTTTAACTTTGCTTATTGTAGGTAGATCCGTTGACTGCAAAGGCTTGGAAGGGTGGAGGATGGTACTAGAGTACACAGGTATCCCTGGAGAAGTCCACTATGTACCTCATTTCAGTTTCAAGGGTATAGATGAATGTAAGAATAGCATTTTATCTCAGTTTTACAAGCTCTGTTTTATTATAACATTACAGTGTAAGAGTACACACTAGCAGTAGTAATAATGACCATCAGGGTGTCCAATAATTAAGAAACAGGTTGTACTCACTAGGAAGTAACCACAGTCAGTTTTTCCAGGCCCACAAAAGGGTCATGGATCCCACAGATAAAATAATCAAAAGGCCATACAGGGTGTTTAACAATTTGCAAGCTTTGGTGTCCAGCTTTTCTCATCAGGAGGGAGAATCTCTGACCGAGGAGACTGACTACGGACCACCACACCGGACTGGGTCCTGCTAAAAAGAGGGACAGGACCCCACCAGGTGGTGGAGAGAACATCACATGCCATCGGTCTCCAGAAGGAGAGTGACACCTGTTACGACCACAACCAGTGCACCCTTGCAGAGGAGCTGAATCAATCGCTGGACCAGATTGAGGCTGGTCTGCTGGAACATCAGGAGTACAGCTCCCCACTACACCTGGAGGAGGTGACAGGACCTTCGTGGGAGCTCACTCTTTGCCCCTTTGTCCTGGTAGAAAAAGGCAGTAGCAAACATTGGAGAAGAAGTCTCCGCTCTGCCTAAGTCGGTCAGTCAGGTGGAACGGGGAAGGAAGGAAGGAAGATCCCCAGCCTTGACCGTGAAGAACAGAAGACGCGTCAAACTGATTTTAGTTTTGTTTGTTTCTTTTTTTTCCAATGCACACACGTCATTTAGAACGTCTAATCAGACTGATAAAGGTTCTGAGGACTTTGAATGAGGATATCTCCACGGGCCGCATCCCGCCGAGCACCAAAAGGACACTTGTGGACGAACAAGGCCTCCCACCGCAAGCTCAAGAACCGAAGACCTGCTAGATAGTTCTGTTTAAATTGAGTGTTTTGTCTTTTCTTGTTTAACATGAGTGTCTTGTCTTTTCTTTCAGTCATTCTGAAAAACAACCAGAGAAGGGTCGTGGATTCAATTGGAAACTATTAACTATTAAAAATTTTACTCCATTCAATTGGGCATTTAATCATTCTAAAATACCACAAGGTATTTTAAAGGTGGTTTAAAAAGGGGTCAATTTTGGTATTAGGGTGAAGTTTTACTTATTTTAGTGTGTTGGGTATTTATCTTTTACTAGGAGTGTTGTAGTGTTTTTTGTATTTTTATAAAGGTTATTCGTTTGGTATTTTTAAAGGTTTGAAGGGTTTTAACCATGAGTCTGGTCCAGGACGCCTGGAGGGTTGTAGTAAGTTTGGGTGGGGTGGAAGTGTTACTCACTTCCATCTGGAAACATCCAAAAGGGTGTGATCTCCCATGAATATGGGGAGATCAAAAGAGGGATTGTTGGATTTCATATTTTTATACCTTTTTATATTTCCTATCAAGCATTCAAATGTCATGTTATACAAAGTGTGTGTGTGTCTTTCTTCAAGGGTTGAACTATATTTATAGAAAAGGTTTACTAATTCTAACTATTTTTTACCTTTACATATAATCTCATATTAGCTAATGATAATTTTACAAGTTCACATTTGATATATTACAAGCAATCAAATAAACCAGGAGGCAGGTAAGATACTGACTACTGACTAACTCAGGAGGGAAGAGTCCTTCTTTGTTCTCTGAGCACATGGTGGCCTGGCCGCTCACACACACACTGATTAACATAAATAAAAGCTAGAACACATTTCTTTAATTTAGACTTAATATAGTTTGACTAAGTAAAATTCCTCAGGTTCTCTCTTAATAATACATTCATGATTATATGCTCCACAACAGAGTGTTAACAGTCTAAACGCAGACAAAGAAACCAAGCTTCCATAAAACTTATCTCTGGAATGCAGTAAGAGGGAGCCTTGAGGGGGCGGGCTAGACCCGTAACCATAGCAACCTCGGGTCTAAACCAATCAGAAAAGCTAGCCTTCTCAAACTTTGATAAAAGCCAAAAACAACACACGCCCAGCGAGCATTTCCGGGAGAGCACACACCGAGACGGTTCATTCTTTAATGCTCCAAATATATGCATATATTTTACAAATGTTAATGTTTGTCTCTGAATATCTGTAACTCCTGTTTGTCAAATAAATCTTTTGAACTAAGGTGACCGTCTCAGCTGTCTTGAACACGATTGTGGTAAAAAGCCACAACAGATGGTGACCCCGACGTGCAGCTGGCGGACACACGGATTGGATCGAGTTGGTGCTGGACACCCGCAGAGCGAACTGGGCCCATCATATTCTACTAACAGGTAAGCGGGTTACCTAAGTTGTCCGAAAGGCCCAAAAACTCCGCTATTCGGCCGTAAACCAAATTCAATCTTCCTCTGTGGGTGTTTAATACCATCTCTGGAAATAAAGATGGTTTATTTAAGCTAACGGCTAACTTCCGGTGATTCGTGTTAATTCTGACGAAGTGGGTTACGATATTCAGAGAGTCTAAGCGCCGAACGCTTTCTTTGACGTTTAAGTAGTGTTTTAGTTAGTTTCACGAGTTGGACTCGTGCCAGAGGAAGGTCAGGGACCTGCCGGGGTTCGGGTCGGACGTGAACAACATTTCCCTTTTTTCAGCGGTGGTGGCGTACGAACCGTCCCTCTGACGAGAGAGACGGGAACCGGGTCGGGGACCCGCAGCTACGTTCGCGTCTGCGTTGTGGGTGTTGACTGCCCACTAAAAAGACGCCATTAATAATTTTGTACAAGGGAAATGTCAAGTCTGGGACTTTTAGTTAGTTTTGCCAAATTTCCTATGGTCAGGGATCACATTAGGGTTAGGACGTTGTAATAACTATTGTTTGTGCCGTGTTTTCTGTGTTGTGTAAAGGCTTCAAGGCAGGGGGATTGAGGGAGACGAAACAATAAGAAAAAGAAAATAGAGGGGGGAGTAAGCATGTCTGAGTCTGTGTGTGGGGGGCGAAGCGAAGGATTAGGTTTTTTTCTTTTTTCTGTGTGTGTGTCTGTTCAGATAGATGGTGTGTGGAGCTTCCATATCCTGACCGAAAGGAGGCGCTGTTGTATAAGGCAAGGACAAGTCTGGACTCTGGGTTTTCATACCACAGACTTGTGAATTGTTTTGTCACAACGGGGCCAGAAGTGCATGAGAATAAAAAGATTTGAAAGCCTGAGTGTGTGAATGTTGTCATCAGGTGTGGAACTCATAAATGAGAAACATGTGACTCCTGTGGAAAGTCTATAGGATCAATACATGAGTTAAGAGCATATTGGTGAACAATCTAAAAGATATGGAACAATTCTGAATATGAAATAAGTATAAACGCGCACAAAATATGGGAATTATCTAAAAAAAAAAAAGAGGCAATTAGCTAAAGACCAGCAGACCAATAGCTAAAACAAGCAGAAATAATCTTAAAGTACCAGAAGTAAGTGGGTAGAGCTTGGTTTTCCTGAATTAGGCTGTAAAAGTTGGATTAATTTAAAAAGAAAGGTGTAATTAGCTGATATTGGCATGAAACAGCTAAATAGTATCTGAAAAGTAAGCAGAAATATCTGAATCTTCCAAACATTAGCTGAAAGGAGCACAATGTTCAGAAATTAGCAGAAATAAGTCAGTAGAAGTACAAAAACGTTGAAGTAAACTGAATACAGCTTAAAAGAGGGTGGTAGACGGACTCTGTTGTTATACATTCCGCATGAGAAGGAACAAAGTGATGGATGGACAGACTGTCAGACAAGACCAAACGTGGGTGAGGTCAGGAATATCAGTAGTCCAATAGGCAAACAAACCACACTGTTTATTAGGGTTCATTCACGGGAACAGTAGAGGAGACAGGAGGTGTTTGGAGGTGGTACATCATCAGGCAGGCTAGGAAGCAGCCTGACAGGTGGTCAGAGGTTGGACCAGGTAAAACAAGGGTGAGCAGAGAGGAGGTCATTGGCTGAACATTTTTAATGCTCTCATTTTAGGGGTGATCTGGGCAGGAGGAGAGCTGAACGCCATTTTCAGTCACTGAACGTTGGGAGAGAAACGTAATACATTGTTTAAACTAGGAGAAATGTAATACATTGTTTAAACTAAAAAAACAAAACCAGAAAGATAGAGGTGGTGGAAATAAGACAATATGGGGACGCAGTTGATTAAACCACAGCTGTCGGATGCCAGACATAAACAGGGGGATAAGAGAGCAAGGTCAAAAAACATTTGTGTGTTCAATCAGTGTCAGAGGTAAAGGAGGAGGCAGTGACCTCTGGAACAGTTGATCTGCAGCAATGGTTTGAAACCCAAGGCCAGAGGGCTAGAGGGGGACATCCCGTGTACGAGCGGTAATTAACCGAATTTATATGAGAGATGGAGTCAGAGGGAGTCAGCTGGAGGTATTGTTGGAACAGCTCGCTATGAGGGAAGATGAAGATGGCAGACAGCCACTCACTAAGCGGGCGAGGGACAGAGTTAAATTGACAACAAACGTACGGCACAGACATGCAAAGGTAGAGAGCTGTTGACAGAGAGCTGCTGACATGATGCAGAGAAGGAAGGTAGATGTTTTAGGTGTCCAAAGAGACCAAGTGGAAGAGCAGCAAGGCTCGCAGCATTGGTGCTGGGTTCAAACTGTTTTATCAGGGTGTAGATAGAAAGAGAAATGGAGTAGGGGTGGTCCTGAAGGAAGTGAGGAGTAGGTCTGACACAAAGAGGAGGTATAGGGTGAATGCTATTGGAGAGGACATGGAGGTAATTGGAGTGAGGACATAGGATGTATAGGAAAGAGTGGAGTGAAGGAGGATGATTCGTTGTGGCTAGTTCTGAAAAGGGAAAAGCCGAAGAAAGAAGGAGAAATAAACATCATAAACAGGTCAAATTAAGTTTAAGCATTTCTGGATGACACATTGTAAACAAATTAGCCAAAATTTCTTCTTAGAATTGACAATAAAATCAGGTTAAAATTCAACTAAAAAACAACAAATTGGAAAATGAGTAATAAACAAAATCCTTGACACTTGTAAAATGAAGAAAAAAATTATTCTGGTCAAAGAAACTCTTAACTAAACACAAATTGAAATACTTGGGTTAACTAAATCAGTCTTAACTAAACTCAAATTGAAATGCTTGGGTTAAATTAATCAGTCTAAATGATTTTATCACATATTGAAAATGTTGTCTAGAGTTTAGGAGCTGTTCCCTTCTAAGAGCTACCTGAACTAGGTTATTTATGGGAAAAAACAATTCTAGTGGGTAAATGAAATGACTCTGAACATCTTGAGATTTCACACAGGTCCTATGAGTGCATAAGGAGAACAGAGATGAGTACATGGGGAGTTTAAGAAGTTGTGCTTTGTGAACAAAGGTGCATGTAGACGTTTTTGTGCAGTGATAATGGTCTCTGTGACGTCTTGATGTGTAGACATAGTCTTAATTGAATTGAATTAGAAGTATTTTGTTTAGGATGCAGTGAACAAGCATAGTTATGAAATGGAAGAATTTGCAGATTTGGTATATAACAAGCAGTGATTACATATAATCATACAGCCTAAACCTTTACAAAGTCTAAATGGATAATGTAGACCTGAGAGTGGTCCTCACTGTCAGGTGGTGAGTCAAAACACATATTCTAAAAGATGGAAGACATTATTTTGAATGGAATATTTTATGCTGTAGGCGTAAAGAATTGGATTGTGCAGTGTTTGATGAAAGTTTTCACTCTTACGTAATTGAGCGTTTAAAACATCTGTTGTGCAATCCAGGACACCAGAATGACTCTGTTGAAGGTAAACGCTGTGGTCCCAGATTAAAACTTGCTAACAGATGATTAATCTTGCTAACAGATGAATGTTGAATCAGACTTTTAATAATTGGATTGTTTATTTTTCCTTCTCAGCAGCCTGAGAAGACAGAGTTGTGGATTGGGGAGGTGAGTCTGGCTAGGCCCACAGAACACATACAGGTAGTCTTCAGATACATACAGCATCCATCTGAGTTTTGATCATGACTCTCTAGTGCTGGGTGCCGGATCGGATACCAGATGTGTTCAGGTGGACGCTGAAGTTGGGTCTGGGAAACTGACCAATGGGACGTTTCAAAGAAACTGTCAGTCGAGCACCACTGACACAACAACAAAGAAATTGTCAGCCAAGCAATATGACTTTTCACTATGGAAACAAAGCAAAGATCTATCAGTCCAACAACAAACTGAATTAACTGTCCAGAGGGGGTCCTGGATTTTATCAACAGCTGGAACATCCAGTCAAGTCTCGCTGTATGCTGAGCTATGAACTGCTGCACAAAGCTGAACTGGTCTCCAGACCAAGGGAGACAAACTGAAGACAGAAAGGCTGAAAGAAAAGCTGGTGGTCCATCTGTCCAAGGTCACTAACATCAACTGCAGCCTGACGGAGGTGTCAACCCCACATTTGGTCTGTGATGGTCATCCGAGCGCCTTGGTGTCATGATCAAAACTGCAGTTGGCTTTGATAATAATCACTCACATAGGCTCATTTTAAGACAGGTGCCAAAACATGACACAGGAGTACTACGGTCGGTGTGCTAGATGATTTGCCCTTTTCCAATTGCTCTGAGATGAAAATTGTTTTATTACCTCTAAACATAATAGGACGATGAATAATGCTCCCCACCCTTGAGCAAAATATTGACTTTTTAACTTTTCGTTTATACAGGTCACGAAGTCTCATTCAAGAGAAACCTGTACCTGAGACCTGATTTGGATTGAGTTTACTAATGTTTTCTAAAGTAATAATAAATGATTGTCTTTGCCTTGAATGAGCTCGTTTGGTGGGTCTTGTTTGATACAAGGGATGAAATTTATTTAATGGTTAACTCTTTGCAAAATTATATGAGAGCTTGGGTTATATTTGGCTATTTTTGCAAAACCTGGATTGGATATCAGTAGGGGAAGATTAAAATTACACCATATTATTTTATATTTCTGAAACTAATACTCAGACTGGGTGTTAGTAAATTACAGCCGGTAATACTTGGGATTTGAAACAGAAAACTGTTTCAAAAAGGGGGAAGGTGAAGGCTGCTCTTAGCAAGAAACAGTTCATACAATGATTAGATCATTACAAAATATACAAAGCAGGAAACAGTTCATACAATGATTAGATCATTACAAAATATACAAAAATAACTTCTTAGGGTTTTATATTTAAATGAACAGCAAAAAGCCAGTAGTAAGTCTGAAGCGTTTAAAGGATCATTTAGGATAATCACATTGACATTTGAAAAGTGGAATAAATCAGAAGCCTACAAAACGACATTGCACTTGTATATATCAGTTTAACAAAAGTATTTTTCTCTTTCTTTGTTGTAATGTGTACAGATTCCAGAAAAGGGGGACGTCCCTAGCATCAAAACACAGACTCCTGAAGTGGATTTGAGCAAAGGTTAAGGAGAAATGTGGTGGTTCGGTATTTTTAAACACAACTGACTTGACTTGACTGGACAGGACTCTTAATTAGATTAGTTGGGCTAATAAAAGGTTTCATGAACAAAGTATTTTAACCACATGTTTTACTGCTGAGGAACCGGGTTATGAATTTTATGAATTTCTTCATTGCTTCTCCCTCTCTCGCACAGACAGGTACCTGGAGGGAAGATTAAATTCCTCTTGTTTATACAGTGTTATATGTCAGTTGTTTAAAAACTTTTAAGGTTATATTGTATTTTGATGTTGTCGGCGCATGCGTTTAATGAAGTTCCTTCCACAGGCTCCAGGAGGAGGGAGGCCGGCGTGGGGGATTGCTTATTGCAGGGTGTTGTTGTGTATGGGTGTTGTGTTATTATGTTTAACTTTGCTTATTGTAGGTAGATCCGTTGACTGCAAAGGCTTGGAAGGGTGGAGGATGGTACTAGAGTACACAGGTATCCCTGGAGAAGTCCACTATGTACCTCATTTCAGTTTCAAGGGTATAGATGAATGTAAGAATAGCATTTTATCTCAGTTTTACAAGCTCTGTTTTATTATAACATTACAGTGTAAGAGTACACACTAGCAGTAGTAATAATGACCATCAGGGTGTCCAATAATTAAGAAACAGGTTGTACTCACTAGGAAGTAACCACAGTCAGTTTTTCCAGGCCCACAAAAGGGTCATGGATCCCACAGATAAAATAATCAAAAGGCCATACAGGGTGTTTAACAATTTGCAAGCTTTGGTGTCCAGCTTTTCTCATCAGGAGGGAGAATCTCTGACCGAGGAGACTGACTACGGACCACCACACCGGACTGGGTCCTGCTAAAAAGAGGGACAGGACCCCACCAGGTGGTGGAGAGAACATCACATGCCATCGGTCTCCAGAAGGAGAGTGACACCTGTTACGACCACAACCAGTGCACCCTTGCAGAGGAGCTGAATCAATCGCTGGACCAGATTGAGGCTGGTCTGCTGGAACATCAGGAGTACAGCTCCCCACTACACCTGGAGGAGGTGACAGGACCTTCGTGGGAGCTCACTCTTTGCCCCTTTGTCCTGGTAGAAAAAGGCAGTAGCAAACATTGGAGAAGAAGTCTCCGCTCTGCCTAAGTCGGTCAGTCAGGTGGAACGGGGAAGGAAGGAAGGAAGATCCCCAGCCTTGACCGTGAAGAACAGAAGACGCGTCAAACTGATTTTAGTTTTGTTTGTTTCTTTTTTTTCCAATGCACACACGTCATTTAGAACGTCTAATCAGACTGATAAAGGTTCTGAGGACTTTGAATGAGGATATCTCCACGGGCCGCATCCCGCCGAGCACCAAAAGGACACTTGTGGACGAACAAGGCCTCCCACCGCAAGCTCAAGAACCGAAGACCTGCTAGATAGTTCTGTTTAAATTGAGTGTTTTGTCTTTTCTTGTTTAACATGAGTGTCTTGTCTTTTCTTTCAGTCATTCTGAAAAACAACCAGAGAAGGGTCGTGGATTCAATTGGAAACTATTAACTATTAAAAATTTTACTCCATTCAATTGGGCATTTAATCATTCTAAAATACCACAAGGTATTTTAAAGGTGGTTTAAAAAGGGGTCAATTTTGGTATTAGGGTGAAGTTTTACTTATTTTAGTGTGTTGGGTATTTATCTTTTACTAGGAGTGTTGTAGTGTTTTTTGTATTTTTATAAAGGTTATTCGTTTGGTATTTTTAAAGGTTTGAAGGGTTTTAACCATGAGTCTGGTCCAGGACGCCTGGAGGGTTGTAGTAAGTTTGGGTGGGGTGGAAGTGTTACTCACTTCCATCTGGAAACATCCAAAAGGGTGTGATCTCCCATGAATATGGGGAGATCAAAAGAGGGATTGTTGGATTTCATATTTTTATACCTTTTTATATTTCCTATCAAGCATTCAAATGTCATGTTATACAAAGTGTGTGTGTGTCTTTCTTCAAGGGTTGAACTATATTTATAGAAAAGGTTTACTAATTCTAACTATTTTTTACCTTTACATATAATCTCATATTAGCTAATGATAATTTTACAAGTTCACATTTGATATATTACAAGCAATCAAATAA
>NW_023619044.1:0-15459 GCF_014905685.2 Nematolebias whitei
GATGAGACTGATGAGGGTTCTTGCTCCTTGGGGAGCTCCAACGAATCCTTTTCTGAGTCGTCGGACCTGTCTATGGGTAAGACACCATAGGTTTGTGGTCCTTGGTCGACGTCATTGGTTGAGAAAAGAGCGATGGCCTGTGATGGTTTCGTGAAACATACTGGCCCAGCTTCTTGACTCGGTACCAGGTTATCTGGGAGTCCTCCCAGAACTGGAATGCCTAGTTCAAAATCATGAAAATCAGGTTCTGAGTTTTCAGTTTGCGATGACTCATCATCGTTTGTGTGTGAGTTTATCCCCCCTTCGTCCGATGAGGGGTTGTTGGAGGCAGCGACAGCAATGTCTTGGTGTGTTTCACCGACATCTGTAATGTTGTCATTCGCACCTTCAGATTTAGTAGCGATCAGATCACTACATTGTGCTCCTGGTTGGATTCCCATTTCAGCGTTTTTCAAAGTTTCTACAAACCTTTGTAGTTTCTCTGTCTCCTCCGAGCTCAGAGGTGTAGGGCTTTGCTCCTGGGACCTTTGTGATTTTATCGCCTCGGTTCGTTTCGTCCGAGGTGGGGGAGGGTTAGGTACGTCTTTTGGGGGTTCCTCTTCGGACGTCCCCTGATAATATGGGTCCTCTTGGATCCCATATCTTTGCGTCCTACGCATGTCCCATATACGATAATCACGTCCATCCTCTGAAAGAGGAGCCTTTTTGTCCCAGCGTGCACCTTCATTACGTGGTTTGTTAGTTTGAAAATACTGCCTTTCCTCACCTGTTTTAGGAGGTGCAACAACGTCTTCCTGAGGTGTTTGTGGGTGACCTGGACTCTGTCCACGGTCTTCTCTGAGTTCCAGACAAACTCGCCCCACGTCAGAAATCTTGTTTGTTGCTGCGGCCAGTTCCTCCTCACAAGCCTTCAGGCGTTCCTGTGATGTCCGACATTCACGTCGTGAACGCACAACTTCTTCCAGTAATATCTTTTTATGCACTTCGCGTTTGTGCAGATCTTTTTTAAGCACATGTGTAGCATCCCTGGCTTCAGATAGTGATGCCTCAAGTAATTGTATTTTGCTGTTCAGCAAATCAATTTCTGCACGTGCATCGTGCTGTGATTGAAACATCTGTTCAGAATGTTTTTTTGTGAGGACTTCGTGTTCACTTTTAAATTGAAGGAAGTGTTCTTCAATCTTCTGAACCACCTCTTTTTCACTGTATAACCTTAGTGCAAGGTCATCAGCTTTCCTAACAACTGCATAGAATGATTCTTTCAGCAAAATTGCAATTCTAGCCAGCTTTTCATAACTTGACATTGTAATTTCTGTAGAGGTCACAACTTCTGCAACCTCCATCAGATCGTCCAACAACTCTTTTGGGTTCATGTTGTCCGCCCGTTTGCCATATGGATGTAAGGAAGCTGTCAGCAGCGCTAACGCATCTTCCAAACAGTCCTTCATCCCATAAGGATCAAAGTCTTTTTCCCTGACACCTGTCATGGTTATTCACCGTTCAGCACTTTTCCGGATAAAACAATTGCCAGCTCCAGATATTTTTACAGGTAAATAATTGTATTCAAATGTCAATGAGTTTCACACTATTTTAGCTTTGGGTTTACACAAAAGTACTGTTATAAGTCAACTTATTCAAATGTGGGCACCTGTCACAGGTTTTACCCCAATTCATGAATATTTAAGTAAATGCTTCTCTGCAGTGTTACTTGTATGTGCTTATTTTTCAACAGATACTAGATTACCAAGCGTCTCAGTGTCTTCCACTCTAAAGCACTGAATTTTTATAAACCTGCAATTTTTCTAAAAAGTCTCACAGCAAATCAGTTTAAAGACACTTTTTTAAACCGTTCTGTTCCAGAAATTTGCTATTTTACAGTTACTCATCGAACCAAGTGGTGAACAGAAAAAGAAAAATTGATGATGTGTCAGGATTAATCAGTCTTTCTTCAGAAAAACTGTTATTACTCCTGTCCTCCTGTCTCATCCTCTATTTAAAATTAAATAGGAAGATGTATTTGTTTAGGTGGTAAATAAAATCAGAAAAGTCTCTTTTTCCTGATATATTTACTCTTATTTAATGATCTAGCAATTAAACGTGCATTATCCTTCCAGCAAATGAGCAACTTATCAACTCTGTGAATATCTGAACCGCATCTTCTAAAAAGTTCCTAATTTTTCATTTTGTCCCTCCTGTTTGAGGAATTCAGTGAATGAAAAATGTCCTGGTAAATGCATTTCTGCATAAATACCTTAATTACTTTTTAAATGCAAGATAACAGTGATTATTCAGCTGTGAGGAACGTTTATTAACTCAAAAATGCCTTACAGAAAGAAAATACGTTTAATTCCACTCAAAAATAACCTAAAACTGAAGTGAAACTGTGATCTCAAGTTCCTCCAGGAGGGGGCAGTGTTTAGCTTTCTACCAGCAGGAGTCTATGACGACTTCCTGTGACGTTCGGTTGACATCCTGTTGTTAGCCGCTTAGCTTAAAGTTAGCTTCGGCTAAACTCGGTTAAAATCAACATTTCTGAACGGTTTTGAAGCGTAAACGTGGCATTTTTTCAACAAGCACGACTTCTTAGCATGAACATGAGTTTTCTGGGGCATGTGACAAGTTACATTTAGTGATTTTAAGCACAGCAAAGCTTTCGGTTCAACCAAGCTTTACAATCTCACATGGAGGAAGTGACGTAGCCACGTCACTCATCCGGTCGTTAGCTGTTAGCTTAAAATTAGCATCGGCTAGACACGGTTAAAACCAACATTTCTGAACGGATTTTTCACTCAAACGTGGCGAACTTTTAGCAATTAGACTTCGAAGAACTAGCAGCTGATCAGAATACAGCTTTTAAAGCGTTTTTGAACTTTAAAAAGCAGATTTTATTCCCTATGAAAAACGAGTTTTCATTTCCGGGTCACGTGACTGAATCCACCAATGACAGAGCAAGACGGGGTGACTGACACGTCTCTCAGCCAATGAGAGCGTTCCACGGCCGCTAATTCAACCAATCACGCAGCGTTTTCCCCAGCTAGCATGTTAGATTTATCTGAACAAGTCCGTCAACTTTTTCGTCTTTTAAACTGTCAAAATGCACTTTTTTCTGTTAAAAAATGTAACGAATCAATTTCTGGGCCTAGTGGAGACGGTGCTCCGTGGCAAAACGTTTCTCCATCTATTTAAAACAACTCGTTCGATCTTTCTCAGAACCGAGCCGGAACCAACAGAACCTCTGTCCGTTTGGACCAGTTTAAACAGAATAAAGCGTTTTAACTCAAACCCAGCTTATGTTACACAACAGATGTATAATTTCAGCTTTCATAAAGAGCATATTGACTGAATTTCAGCTTCAAAACATCACTAGCGTAAACATGCAGCGTCTAGCTCCAAGCGGCGCAGCTTCAGCTGCGTTTCAGCACAGCAAACAATCTGTTATTTCTTTTTCATGCCAACACGTAATATTCAATTATTACACGCATACACAGTCCATTTATGAGCACGTTACGGGCCACCAATATGTGGTGGAAACGTACGGACGGGCCACCAATATGTAGATGAACAGATGCTTAGATATATTCATCAATTAAAACGGATTCTTCATTTTTCTGGACTGAATAAAACGTGCATTGAATTTAATAAAATGTAACGTGAGACGGTATTTATCTTTGACCCATCAAAATGAATGCGGTCATTTATTTTACAGAATCAAAGTTTAACATCAAACATTTACATTAATTTGGCAAATTGAAAAATAACAACATAATTAATCAGCAAGCTGTACAATTAGAAAACCATACGGCGATGGTTGAAACTTTACACAGACATTTCTAAAATATCTGGAATGATTTCTACTTGAGAGAAGAATTTAAAGATGGAAAGATGGAGTTTAAAGGGAGTGAAAGATGGATGAGGGAGAATGTGGTGTGTATGAGTGAAAAGTGTTGACAGGACGACACCCTCCATCCAACCCAGCTTTTCCTCGGTACGCTCAGTAGGAGACTAGACTCATTTACCTCTCTGAAGATGAATCAGAAGAAGCGGAGCTCCAGTTAACGCTACCTTTCAGCGTCTCCATAGGATGGCTGTGACTCGTCCGAAGTGGTGACGGGGCTTTGTCAACAACAGTTCACCTCACCGGGTGGACTCCACATGAGTGGGGTTCTTCAGAAGTTCCACTCAGAGGTGGAAGATGTTATAATCCAAACTCGGAAGAGCCTTATCATGGCTGGACTCCTATTCTCCCAAACGACTGGAGCTGCAAATTCTCCAGCCCGACTCCAACGGCAACTCACAGAACAACGACTTCACAGAACTGCCAACATCTCAGAACTGAGAGAACTAGGAAGTACCGGCATTTAAAGGGCTCTATTTCCGGTATATTTGAGCGTTCCTGATTGGTCAATATCAACCAGACAGGGGTGTGTTTTGTGATGTAAGAGGTTACTAGAAGTCAGAAAACAGCAAGAATGTTATTGGAACAGATTGAAAATGTTCCCAGACAGGCGAGATAAATGTTTTGGCGAGTTTGGAGAAACAGGTGCCAACTCCTCTGTTTACGTCTGAGAGGATTTTAAAACAAGACAGTTGTTCCAACACATGTCTGCTTCAACTCCGACCTTGGACAAAACTTACACTTGCTCATTCAAAGACAGCAAATCAGAAAATACATGATTACTCTGTAACAGGCCTTAACATGAATTCTAACTTTGCATGAGGATTAAAAAATCATTACACTGTTTCACAGTTAATAAAATTGATTAGTTCACTGCAACATCTAAAATGGTTTGAACTAAGACACTTTGATTATCAACATTTGTAAAATAGTAATGATAATAGAAAAGAGAGTGTTCTTTCACTTGAATTTTCAAGAAAGAAAGTCTCAGGATGGGTGAACCTGTATTTCTGGATTCAAATCAATGAAATGACAGTTTCTGTCCCACAAGGTTCTTAAGGTCAAGGGTTTTGACCTTAGGCTTAGTTTGGACATCAGGTCAAGTTCACTACAGTAGTTTCTCTGTCTCTTCCGAGCTCAGAGGTGTAGGGCATTGTATCTGGAACTTTTGTGATTTTATCGCCTCGGTTCGTTTCGTCCGAGGTGGGGGAGGGTTAGGTACGTCTTTTGGGGGTTCCTCTTCGGACTTCCCCTGATAATACGGGTCCTCTTGGATCCCATATCTTTGCGTCCTACGCACACCCCATATACGATAATCACGTTCATCCTCTGAAAGAGGAGCATTTCTGTCCCAGCGTGCACCTTCATTACGCGGTTTGTTAGTTTGAAAATACTGCTTTTTCTCGCCCTTTTTAGGAGGAGGGGTCAATGCACTCCATCCGTCCAGTTCTAGGGAGTGGGGTTTAACCTTTATACCAGGAAACACCTCTATGGGCGTCTTAGCATGAGAACATGCCTCAAACACATTCACAGCACACTGTTTAATCTCATTGATGGATTTTTCTCTGAAATTTGCCATAATTTGTACTGACATGCGTATGTCAGTGTGGAGATTTTTGCTGAAAACAAATTTAAAACCTTCTTCTTCCTCCATTCCGGTTTCATTTCTGTAACCAAAATAAGCTTGGAAGATTCTTTTGTAATAGACTTTTGGATGTTCATGCTTGCCCTGCGTGACCTTGTCAGCAGCTGGGAAACCAGCAGGTCCCGTGCAGGGGTCGTACTCTCTGATCAAAGCTTCACACAGAAGGTTGTAATCCCTTCTCGTTGCATCAGGTAGACACTCGATGAAGGTGAACACCTCTCTGTCCGAAGTGAGCCTTATCAGACTGATTTTATCCTCAACCGTAGCATTAGGATAACCACTCAGTCTGAATTCAAGGTCTTTGAGGTACGCTTTTGTTCCAGTTGAACCCATTGGTCCCGGTACAAAGCGTTGTACATATTTTGAGAGTTTTAGCAGATCATCTATTGAAAGAGGAAGTTTCCAAGCTCTCTGTTGCATGTTTGGTAGAGGAGACCTGTTCAGGTCTGTTCCTACCACATTAGGTATGGATGGAGGTGTGTGTGATGTGAGGAGATTTGGGTCTGAAACCCAGTGTGTCTCCACATCCTGTCCACGCCTCTCACCATATTTCCTTTCTGCATGGCAAAGTTGTGTTTTAAGCACGTCTATCTCAGCTTTGCAGCGGGAAACTTGTGACACTGTCTCGACGTGATCCCGTCTTAATGCAAAGTATTCTCTGGACAACAGCTCTTTAGCATCCCTGGCTTCTGTTAGTGATACATTAAGTGCCTGTACCTGGCTGTTCAGTGAATCAATTTCTGCACATGCATCTTGCTGTGATTGAAACATCTGTTCAAAATGTTTTTTTGTGAGGACCTCTTGTTCACTTTTAAATTGAAGGAAGTGTTCTTCAATTTCCTGAACCACCTCTTTTTCGCTGTTTAACCTTATCTCAAGGTCGTCAGCTTTTTCTACCACTGTATAGAATGATTCTTTCAGCAAAATCACAATTTTAGCCAGCTGATTATAACTTGATATTGTTATATCAGTAGAGGTCACACTCTCTGCGACTTTCATCAGCTCTTCCAATAGCTCTTTTGGGTTCATGCTGTCCACCTGTTCACCATATGGATGTAAAGATTCCGTCAACAGTGCCAACGCTTTCTCTAACCATTCCATTTTGGTCTCAATTTTCTTTTCTGTTCCATCAGCCATGGTCATTCACTGTTCAGCACTTTATCTGGTTAAAACAGTTGCCAGCTTCAGATATTTCAACAGGTAAATATTTGTATTCAAGTGAGCAGTGAGTTTCACACGCTTTTTAAGCTCTGGGTTTACACAAAAGTACTGTTATAAGTCAACTTATTCAGAGGAATGGGCACCAATTCATAGGTTTTACCCTAATTCATGAATATTTAAGTAAATGCCCCTTTGGCATTGTTACTTTTTAATGTGCTTATTTTTTAACAGATACTAGATTACCAAGCTTCTCAGTGTTTTTTACTCTAAAGCACTTAACATTAAATAAACCTGCAATTTTTCTAAAAGTTTAAAGCAACTTCAGTTTTTAAACGCTTTCTTAAGCCGTTCTTTTCCAGAAATTCGCTATTTTAACAGTTACTCATTGAACCAGGTGGTGAAAAAAGAAAAGAATTTTATGAGGAGCTTCAGTCTTTCTTCAGAAAAACTGTTATACTCCTCTTTCAACAGCAGGTGGCGGTGTTAGCTTTATACCAGCAGGAGCCTATGACAACTTCTTGTGGACGTTCTGTTGACATCCTGTCGTTAGCTGTTAGCTTAAAATTAGCATCGGCTAAACTTGGTTAAATCAACATTTCTGAACGGATTTAAAGCTTAAACGTGGCGTTGTTTCAACAGGCACGACTTCTTTGCATGAAAAATGAGTTTTGGGGACATGTGGCAGCTCCATTTAGTGATTTTAAGCACAGAAAAGGCTTCGATTCAACCGAGACTCAGTTCCGGGTCACGTGACTGAATCAACCAATCATAACAGCATGGGGGTGGGCTTTA
This sequence comes from Nematolebias whitei, assembly GCF_014905685.2. Lineage (NCBI taxonomy): Eukaryota > Metazoa > Chordata > Actinopteri > Cyprinodontiformes > Rivulidae > Nematolebias > Nematolebias whitei. The sequence continues at coordinate 7,494 of NW_023619044.1, forward strand.
CGACCTGACATCAGGGGGAGTGGCGACAGACACGTCTCTCAGCAAATCAGGGCGACCCAACTCAGCGGTTTTCGACCAATCGCTGCTTGCCATTTCAGCTAGCGTGTTAGCATTTAGCCCGAAAATTCCGGTCAACTTTTCGCCATTTAAACTGTCAAAATGCACTATTTTCCGTTAAAAATGTAACTAATCACCTCACAAAGCTCCACTGAGACAGCGCTCAGTCCTTAAAACGTCTCACCATCCATTTAAAACACTCGTTCGGACTTATCAGAACCGAGCTGGACCAGAACCGGGTCTGCAGAACCCCCGTCCGTTTAAACAGAATCCACGTTTAACACAGCTCTTCAGCTTCAGTTACACACAGATGTACAAATGCAGCTTTCAAATGAACACATTGACTCTCAAAGCTCAGCTTTCAAAACATCACTAGCGACAGAACATTGCTGTATTATCTCTGAGCGTCGCAGCTCAAAACGCTGCGTTTCACACAGCAACTCTCTGCTCTTTTCATTTCATGCCAACATGATAATTCAATTGTTACACGAATACAGTCCATTTATGAACCTGTAACGGGCCACCAGTATGTAGATGAACATATACTGTGATATATTCATAAATTAAACGGATTCATTCATTTTTCTGGTCTGAATAATATCGTGCATTGAATTTAATAAATGTAACGTGAGGCGTTAATTTTCTTTGACCCATCAAATGAATCGGTCATTTATTAACAGAATCAAAAGTTTAACGTCAAACATTTACATTAATTTGGCAAATTGAAAAATAACAACATGGCTTAGTTAGCAAGCTGTACAATTAGAAAACCATACGGCGATGGTTTTCCTCACTTCAAGCTGTACAACAGACATTTCTAAAATATCTGGATTGATTTGCTAGCAGGATAGAAGAGTTTAAGGATGGGAAAATGAAGTTTAGAGGGAGGGAGATGGTGTGTGAGGGAAAGTGTTGAACAGAACGGCACCCTCCATTCGATCCCAGCTTCCTCCTCGGTACTGTTGTGAAATAAAATATATTTGTGTGCTTAATTCTTTATTTTTATGTATGGGTGAAACTTATTTACTCTTCAACAAAGTCTGTGTAAGGCTGAAGAGGACAGGCATTTTCTGTCATCAGTTCCTTTGTTTAAACTCAGCAGAAAATTGAGCACGATAGGGGGAGGTGAACAGAACTTTCTTGTTGATGTTATAGAGGTCTCACCCTCTGAATTGGTTTAGAAAGCTGCGTTGCTATGGATACGAGGTTTTACGGCCGGCCAGGACTAATGGATACATTCCAGATGATAAGTTATATGACAGCTTGACCTCATATACAAACATGAAGAGTTTTCCTTAAAGCCTGTTGAGGCAGGGATGATGTTCTGATCAATGTTTAGTCTAATTGTTAGATTAAAATAACTAATACTTTGCAATCTAATGTTAGTTTAATATTTCTGATGTATTAGTATGAAAATTAGAGGTTGCAAGGAGTAGTTAGTGTATTTTGAGGAATAGGACAGATTGAACTTTCTTTGTTCTGATTATCTGAAACTGTTCAATAGGATGCTGCAGTCAAGAGTTATTTAGTGAGTTTTATTGTCTGCATTAAACATGGTTTAACACTCTGGTGAAGTTTGCTTCAGTTTTCATATATATAAAGTAAGTATCTAGGATGAACATTTTTAATTAGATAAAAGTTGTGATTATATAGTTGAAGAAAGACATGCACACTTAATAAAAACGACATTGATATGTTTCATAGGAAAATATGAAACTCCAACAACACTTAGAAGAAAAACTGTGAAAGTTAGACAAAGGAACATTTTGGGGGAGGTTGTAAGTTCTGTGTTGCTCCAAACGGGGCAGAACCACAGCCAGGTTATAAAAGCATGAAGCATCTCCCCCCTCGGGAGAAACAGAACCGCCCAGAGCAGATCAGAATCATGCAGCACGAGCTGCAAACAACTGTGCAGGTCGTATTGGTCAGAATGAATGCGAATTCATTTAATCCATTCACTTCATCACTTTTGTTTTATTTTTGCAATAATTACTAACCAAAATTGTATTCCTAAAAATGTATCTTGTGACTATTATCTATTAAATATACGTGTGAACTTGAAATAGCGACTCTGTCCTATTTTTAGTGTAACTTAGTTTTTCCTTCCTTGTTCCTGTACAACAAGCCATAACAACGAACTCGGGCGGAGCGAAGACGCAAATTAAAATTGGAGGTTCCACCGAGATATGGGTTGCTTCGGACAGGCAGGAAGGGCAAGCTGAGTTCTTCACACTGACCTGGCGCCAGTATCTTCACAATACAGGTAAGCAGATACCTGGTTTTTTATCGAAATCTGTCATTGGGTTTTAAATAGGCAAATTAAAAGTCAGTGTGTTGAACTCAATAAAACAGAATAAGTACGTTTTTATGATCGGTAGCGCGTAGAAATGAAAATACAGTAAACGTAAAACCAGCTCCAGAATGATCACGCATTGATCGAGCAAATCAAATGCCCCTACGGGGGCTTTGAAACAGGGGGGTGAGGGTTCTAAGATAGATGTAAAAAATTTATCTGCCGCTTACTCTGAAACCCTGAGATCATGTTTTGCTGTAAACATTGTTGAATTTGTGATCCAACTAAAAACAGTATCAATTAAACTTGCTTAAAATTGGACGTTTATTTAAGTATAGGGCGGAGCTGAGTGAGAGTTAAAACCAGTCCCAGAATATTACGTAGTGGTCGAGCCAACTGGAATTTGACGAAGTTCCAGAGAGGAAGCGGGGTTCTAGGATATATTTGATTTATTCGCCGTCGGCTTCTGTAACTCTAAGACCAAGTTTACTGTAATCTTGCGAAATTGGTGATTCGCTTAAAAACAGTGTCAATTAGACTCGCTTAAAAATTAGAGGTTTTTATTAAGTGGGTGCGGGACTGGGTTAGATGCAAGAATAAAACGCTAAAACGTGAAAGACGTGACGATCAAAAATAAATAAATAAATAAATAACAATAATAATAATAATAACAATATAAAGTAATAACTTATATAATTATGTTATTTTTATAACATAACAATAGTCACAAGATACGTATGGGATACCTTTTTGGTAAAAAAAAAAAAAGAAAAAAAGAGGGGAAGTCGGTTTTGATTAATTAATTAATTTGAGACAATGTAAAAGGTCAAAATAATCAAATTCAGAAAATTAAGGAAGAATTCATAACCTGGAAGTCATGAGTAAATGCGTTAATTACCTTAAAACAACTAATTACAAACTAAAGAATTAATAAAGGAGCTTAAATTAGGAAACAATAAATAAGCAGAAATAATTTCTAATCACCGGAAGGAAGTGTGCTGAAGTACGCGGTAACAGTAGGATTGATTTAAAACTAGGTAGAATTAGTTGATATTGGCATGAAACAGTCAAATGGTATCAGAAATGAGCAGAAATAAGTCAGTAGAAGTACAAAAACAAAAAAAAAACGATGTAGCAGCCCGACAGGTGGTCATACGTTGTTGGGAGAAAAAGTTAAAACATTGTTTAACTATGTTAAAAGATTCGATTTTTATTTAGGCAGGTTAATCCCATTGAGCCTCGAAGACTCATTTACAAACAAAGAATAATGACAACAGCAACGGTAGATTTTCAATCCATTAACAATAGACAATCATAACAGGCATAACAAGATAACACACAGGTTACAAGGTAGCAAAACAGACAGATTATAAGGAAATCAAAAATAGGAACATGTCTGTATTACTGGATAAGTCCACATTAATCTGGAGAACTTTGACCCGGAAAGAGAAACGTCAAAGCTCAGCTTTCCCCTTAAATTAAATACAGGTTGAATTAAATTACAATTAAAATATAATAAAGGCTTAGGTGCTTAATTACACACCATACATAGGTCCAATTCAGTTTGAACATTTCTGGATGACGCATTTTGAACAAATTAGCTAAAATTTCTTCTAATATTGACCGTAATGTTAGTTTATAAATTCGACTGAAAAAAAAAAAAAAAAGGAACCTTTTAATTTAAAATAGAGGAAATAAAAAGATATTTACATACACTTTAAATAGGAATACTGGGTTTAACTTAATCATTCTAATTGATTTTATTAGATTTGGAGAGCTGTTTTCTTATAAGAGCAACAATTTTACTTGTTAGATAAAATGCCTTTAAACGTCTTGACATTGTATACATGTCCTATGGCTGCATGAGGAGAACAGAGTTCAGAGGTGTGTGCTGTGTGTTTGGATTCCTGAGAGAATGGACACTTGAGGGGCAGCAGCGTCTCAGGTTACAAAAGTGTGAGCAGGAAAGTTTTAAACCAGTAAGGGAGCAAATTGGAATTGTGGGAAAAAATTAAAGAATGCTTGAGAGATGAGGATAAGTTGACAAGAAAGAGGGAGGCAAACGCCAAGCGGGAAAGTAGATACAGAAAAGAGTGAGGAAGTGGGTAGTTCAGTTTCCCATCTTTATAACCCAAGCGGCAAATCAGTCAGCACATCCCCCAACAAGAGTGCCCCATATATCACATACCAGATGGAAGGTTCCAGGTGGGGGAGGTTACTGACACCCCTTCTCAGCTGAAGGGGGAAGTCACCCATCCCAGATAAAACAAAACCCCTTGTGAATTTTTTCTTCTCTGCAGTGGGAAGATGAGTTTAATTAGGCCCAAAAACATAGAAGGTAGCATTTAACTGCATACAGCATCCATCTGAGTTTTGATCAGGACTCTTGAGTGCCGGGGGCCGGATCAGATACAAATGTGTTCAGCTGGACGCTGAAAAACTGGATCTGGGAAAACTGACCGATGTGACTTTACAAGGACACTGTCAGCCGAACACCACTGACAAAGAAATTGTCGGCCGAGCAAGATGATGGAAACAAAGCAAAGATCTATCAGTCAAGCAACAAACTTGAACTTTGAACTGTCCAGATGGGGGTCCTGGACTTTGTCACCAGTGGGGACATGAAGTCAAGTCTCACTGTATGCTGAGCCATGAACTGCTGCACAAAGCTGATCTGGTCTCCAGACCAAAGGAGATAACGTTGAGAGAGAAAAGCTGATGGTCCATCAGTCCAAGGCCACTAACAACAACTGTGGTCTGTCTGCGGTGTCTGGTCTACATTTGGTCTGTGATGGACATCCGGAGACCTTGGTGTCTTGATCAAAACTGCAATTGGCTTTGATAATGAACACACATAGTCTCACTTTAAGACAGGTGCCATAACATGACACAAGAGTGCTGCAGTGGGGGTGCTGGACTGATTGCCCCTGTTCCATTTGCTCTGTGATGAAAATTGTTTTATTACATCAGAATCTATAATGATGCTCCTCACTCCTTAGCAATATATATATTTTATTTTACTTTTCATTTTTACAAGTTGATCACAGGAGAAACCTGTGCTTAAGACTTGAATTAGATTGAGTTGGGTGATGTTTTCTAAATTAAGGATAAATAATGGTCTTTGCCTTGAACGAGTCCATTTAGTAGGTCTGCTTTGCTACAACAGAGGACATTTATTTAATGGTTAATACTTTGGGAAAGCTTATATAAGACTTTGGGTTAATGTTATAACTACACCTTATTATTTTATATTTCTGAAACCAATACTCAGTGTGTTAATTATAGCCAGTAAGACTTAGGATGTTGAAACAGTTCACTGTTTCAAAAGGGGGAGGTTGAAGGATGTTCTTAGCAGGAAACAGTTCATACAATGTGTAGAATTAAAAAAAAAAAGATAAATATAAAATAACTTCATAGGGTTTATAGTTAAGAGGACAATAAAGGCCAATCCAAAGCCTAAGCCAATCAAAACTTATGCGTTTAAAGGATAAGTTGGGATAACCACATTGACATTTGAAAAGTGGAAGAAATCAAAAGCCTAAAATCGATTTTGCTCTTGTTTATGTTTAACAAAAGTGTTTTCTCTTGTTTACAGAGTCCAGGAACTTCACTGGTCAAAAAAAGGGGGACGCCCCTAATAACGACCTAAATAGATAGCAGGATCAGACACAGAATCCTGAAGTGGAGGTGATCAAAGGTCAATTAGAAAAAGTGGTGGTTCTGTATTTTTAAATACACTTGACTTGACTTGACTGGACTTGACTTAAAATAGGGTAATTCAGATATTAAAAGGTGTCATGAACAAAGTATTTTAATCACATGTTTACTGCTGAGCGATAGGCTCAGTAGATATGATTCTTTCCTTGTTTCCTTTCAGGAACAGGTCCCTGGAGGGAAGAGTTATATATCAGTTGTTTAAAGTTTTTAAGTTGCACTTTGATGTTTTCTGCGCATGCGTAAAATGAAGTTTCTCCCACAGGCTTGAGGAGGGAGCCAGTATAGGAAATAATTTATTATGATGTATTGTGTATTGTTATTGTGTTATTATGTTTAACTTTGCTTATTTTAGGTAGATACACTGAATGCAAATGTTTTAGATGGTGGAGAAGGGAAAACTGGAGTAAGCAGCAGGTGCACGAGAAAACAGGGTCTGCCCAAGGACTCTGTCTTGCCCACAGCTGAGTGGGTGTTGCTGAGGGTAGTTAAAAGGAAGTGGCAGGAGCCCAGGTGGACAGGTCCATTTCAGGTGATGGAGAGAACCTCTCATGCAGTCCGGTTGAGAGGAAAAGGAGAAACGTGGTATCATTGGAGCCAGTGTGCGCCTGCCTCAGAGCCAGGAAGAGCGAGGGAGCTGGCAGAAACCATCTAAAGTCGTAAAACTGGACATTCATGTCTTGTAGACCGAAGCAGCCTGGTAAAGTTGCGTGCGAGCCCTGAAGGACTTTGTTTGAGTGGGGTCACTGGGTGCTGGAAAATCCACATTTAGTACAGACACCTAGATACGACAAAAACACTACATAATTAGAGTCTCACATTTCATGAAGAAAACTCAGAGACATAGGAGGAGTCAATATCTCTGAGCACCCCAGGGGAATACCCCTGCGTACGTGTGGCACATTTCAAATGTACTAACATTTTATTGACATACAATTTTTAATATTTTTTATCTTTTAATCTTTTTTCAACATTTTTTATTGATATTTACATTAGTACTATTTTTGAAACATTTTTGATAACAATTTTATTGAAATTTGCTCTTGAATAACTATAATTTGAACTTTCTCTTTGTGCGTTCAAAGGAGACAACTACCTTGCCGCTGAAGAGAGAATTGAAGTCTTGTGAGGCCAGAATAGATATTATGAGCTTTCGTTCATATTATTAGCCTACATTTGCATTTATAGGCTCACTTGACATTTGATATTACATTGTATTTAGATTTTAAATTTTAAAATTCTTCATTTTTAAAAAATTTTTACTAGTACACATCTTATTTTTATATTTTTAATACACATTTTTATCCAATTAGTATATTTTTGCGTATTTTTGTTACAGCTTTTGTTTTGTATTTTAAGTAAAAAGGGTTGTGTAAGAGAAGAGGTTGACAAAAATGTGGTGGCCAGATAGAAAGGTCATTCTGGAAGTTGGAATAGTTACTGTGAGTATGGTGAATTTGATCTTTCTCCTAGAATATGCTTGTGTTATTCCTGGAAGGTCAGACTGTACTATTGATAGGCATAAGAGGAAGTTTGGGGTTTTGAATGCATGTTAATCTTGACCAGGATGCAGAAAAATGACAATTGTATTACTCTTGGTGAAGTGTTTCCATTGGCTGCTAATAATACCAAAGCAGGTCCTTCACAAGCAAGTTAAGTGACATGATTATTTCTGTTTCAATTTTATCTCCTTTAATGTTAAAGTGAATGATGGGGTTGACTTTATGATTTTATTTCTCTGTGTGGACCTAAGGTATTTAGGTCCAAAGAGGGAATTGTTGTGAAATAAAATATATTTGTGTGCTTAATTCTTTAGTTTTATGTATTGGTGAAACTTATTTACTCTTCAACAAAATCTGTGTAAGGCTGAAGAGGACAGGCATTTTCTGTCATCAGTTCCTT
>NW_023619045.1:0-15421 GCF_014905685.2 Nematolebias whitei
TTAATCGACTCCGGAGCTGAACAAAACTTAATCAGTCGGAACCTGGTTGAAAGACTCCAGATTTCTACCACTGCCCTCTACCCCACGATGGCAGTAGCAGCTCTCACAGGCCAGACCATCTCATCCATCTCTTGCAAGACTAATAAAATAGAAATTGTTGTGTCAGGTAATCACCGTGAGAGAGATGAATTCTTTATCTTTGATTCACTTCAACCTCAAATTATCTTAGGTTTTCCGTGGTTGAAGAAACACAACCCCGTTATTAACTGGTCTGATGGTAGGGTCGAAAAATGGGGAGAGAACTGTTCTGAGAGATGCTTATCATCCGCCGTTTCCCCTAGTGTTAGTAGAGAGGCAACCCAGGAGGAGGTTGATCTTTCTCAGGTTCCCGAAAGCTATCATAAGCTAGCACGAGTGTTTAGCAAACACCAGGCGCTTTCCTTACCTCCTCACAGACCGTACGATTGCGCCATAGACCTTCTTCCTGGGGCACCTCTACCTTCTAGCAGGTTATTTAACCTGTCGGGCCCTGAGAGAGAGGCTATGACCCAATACATTAATGACTCATTACAATCAGGCATCATTCGGCCATCCACCTCCCCTCTCGGAGCCGGGTTCTTCTTTGTTGCTAAAAAGGACAAGACTCTTAGGCCTTACATTGATTTTAGAGGGCTTAATCTTATAACGGTAAAGAACAAATATCCATTACCATTAATGGATTCTATGTATGAACAACTTAGTGACTCTGTTATTTTTACAAAGTTAGACCTCCGCAACGCCTATCACTTGGTTCGCATACGCAAGGGGGATGAGTGGAAAACCGCCTTTAAGACCCCCCATCGGTCATTTTGAATATCTGGTAATGCCCTTTGGGTTAACAAACGCTCCTGCAGTCTTCCAGGCGTTGGTCAATGATGTTTTAAGGGATTTTCTTAACATCTTCGTCTTTGTCTATCTGGATGATATTTTGATATTTTCCAGGGACGAAGAACAGCACACTAAACACGTGCAGGCGGTTCTCCAGAGGCTTCTGGAGAATAATTTATTCGTAAAAGCTGAGAAATGTGCTTTCCACGCCCCTTCGATTACATTTCTCGGTTTTATCTTTGAGAAGGGTCAGGTACGGTCCGACCCGGATAAAATAAGAGCAGTAGCTGAATGGCCTCGACCCACCGATAGAAAGCAATTACAACGCTTTCTCGGTTTTGCCAATTTTTACCGGCGCTTCATCAAAAATTATAGTCAGATTGCCTCCCCTCTCACTGGGTTAACCTCCACCTTGCGTTCCTTCACATGGGACCAAGACGCTGAGACTGCCTTCCAAAGGCTTAAATCATTGTTTTCCTCTGCACCCATCCTCGCCCACCCAAATGTTCACGAACAGTTTATCGTTGAAGTTGACGCCTCCGATTCCGGGGTGGGGGCTGTCCTCTCTCAGAGAGGTCCTGACAGCAAGGTTCACCCTTGTGCCTTCTTTTCTCGTCGTCTCACCCCAGCCGAGAGAAACTATGATGTCGGTAATAGGGAGCTATTGGCCATTAAATTGGCTTTGGAAGAGTGGAGACATTGGCTGGAAGGTTCCGAGCTGCCCTTTGTCATCTGGACTGATCATAAAAATTTGGCCTACATCCAGGGGGCGAAGAGACTCAACTCACGCCAGGCCAGATGGTCCCTCTTCTTCGCTCGCTTTAACTTTACCATCACGTACATCCCTGGCTCTAAGAACATCAAACCTGATTCACTCTCTCGTCAATTTTCCTCCTCTGAAGGTTCCGATCCCCCGGAGGACATACTCCCGGCGACATGCTCAGTTGGTCTCTTGTCCTGGGCTATCGAACAAGATATACGGACCGCCCAACTCACCGAACCAGACCCGGGTGCCGGTCCACCGGGCAGGACTTTTGTACCCTCTTCAATGGTGAGTCGGGTTCTTACTTGGCTTCACACGGCTAAGTTCTCTTGCCATCCAGGGGTCTCTCGCATGTTGCATCTGGCCAAGGAATATTTTTGGTGGCCCAACATGAACCGAGACATGAGGGAGTTTGTTGCAGCCTGCCATACATGTGCACGGAATAAGAACAGCAACAAACCCCCTGCAGGACTCTTGCTTCCTCTTCCTACGCCCCATCGTCCGTGGTCTCATATTGCCCTAGATTTTGTCACGGGTTTGCCACCTTCCTCCAATAACACCGCCATCTGCACTATCGTGGACCGTTTTTCCAAGGCGGCACATTTCATTCCCCTGCCTAAATTACCGTCTGCTTTTGAGACCGCTAAACTTGTCACTAACCATGTTTTTCGCCTGCATGGAATTCCTATGAACATCGTCTCCGATAGAGGGCCCCAGTTCCTCTCCCGGGTCTGGAAAGCCTTTTGCCAGGGCCTGGGGGCCACGACGAGCCTTACTTCTGGGTACCATCCTCAGTCGAACGGACAAACAGAGAGGTGCAATCAGGAGCTGGAGGTCGCCTTACGATGCGTTATTGAGGACAACCCTTCCACCTGGTCTGACCATTTGCCTTGGGTGGAATACGCCCACAACACCCAGGTATTGTCTGCCATCGGTATGTCCCCTTTTAAGGCTTCTCTTGGGTACTCTCCCTCCTTATTCCCTAGTCTGGAAACTGAGGTCCCGGTTCCGTCGGTCCAACTGCATGTTCGACGGTGTCGCAAGATTTGGCGACAGACAAGAGCGGCTCTTCTTCGTACCGCCGACCTCAACAAGAAGTATGCCGACAGACGTCGCTCTGCTGCGCCCCACTACCAGGTGGGTCAACGGGTATGGTTGTCCACTAAAGACATTTCCCTTCCAGACACCCCCCGCAAGTTGGCTCCCAGGTATATTGGTCCTTTCCCCATTGTGAAGATTGTGAACTCCTCGGCCGTTCGTCTACTACTGCCTCGATCCATGAGGATTCACCCAACTTTTCACGTGTCCCTCCTCAAGCCAGTCTCCTCTAGCCCACTTAACCCCCCGGCCGATCCCCCTCCTGCTCCACGTCTGATCGACGATGCCCCGTCCTTCTCCTTCCGGCGCCTCTTGGACGTTCGCCGCCGGGGCAGAGGCCTACAGTACCTGGTCGACTGGGAGGGGTACGGGCCGGAGGAACGCTCTTGGGTTCCCAGGGCTCAGATCTTGGACCCCGATCTGATTTCTTCTTTTTTTAGGGACCACCCCGAAAAGAGGGTCAGATCGCCGAGAGGCGATTCTTGAGGGGGGGGCTCTGTGGAAGTTCTGTTTTCCTTCCTGCCACTAACCATCTCCCACAGCTGCTGCACCAAACTAATTGATGATCATCTCCACCTGCCGCCTGCTCTGGAGAATGGGTTCGGCTCCTTCTATAAAAGCTGCAGCCAGGCTCTTCTCCAGTGCTGGGACATTACCCTTTACATGGTAAAGTAATGGTCAGCCTGTTATTGTCTCCTGACAATATTTATCTAACAAGCTTCCACGCTTTGTTGTTTTTTCAGTTTCTTGACTTCCACGTCAAGATTCATCTCGGGCTCTCCAAGACTTCTACACCAAGGCAGGAGCCTCCTATGGGATGTCCCTTCCAACACTCATCAACCTCCAACCCGCTCCTGCACTCTCTGTTCCGTGAAGCTCCAACAATCCAACAAAGGTACTCACCATCCTCTTCTCAAGACGACCTCTGGAACCCAGAACCACACGGCATGTCTCCCCAGCTCCAACATCAAGGCCGAACCTAGCTCCACTTCCTTTTCCCCTGCAAAGACAATAAAGAGGTTTATTTTTGTAACCCGGTTATCTGTCTGTGCTTCGGTTCTGCCATCTGGGGTCTATTCAGTGATCAAATCATGTCATAACCACTGCTTGTTATATACCAAATCTGCAAATTCTTCCATCTCATAACTATGCTGTTTCACTGTATCCTAAACAAAATTCTTCTAATTCAATTCAATTAAGACTATGTCTAGACTTCAAGACATCACAGAGACCATAAGCACTGCACAAAAACGTCTACATGCACCTTTGTTCACAAAGCACATCTTCTTAAACTCACCATGTACTCATCTCTGTTCTCCTTATGCACTCATAGGACCTGTGTGAAATCTCAAGATGTTTAGAGTCCTTTCATTTACCCACTAGAATTGTTGTTTTCCCATAAATAACCTAGTTCAGGTAGCTCTTAGAAGGAAACAGCTCCTAAACTCTAAACAACATTTTCAATATGTGATAAAATCATTTAGACTGATTAATTTAACCCAAGCATTTCAATTTGTGTTTAGTTAAGAGTTTCTTTGACCAGAATAAATTTTTCCTTCATTTTACAAGTGTCAAGGATTTTGTTTATTACTTATTTTCCATTTTGTTTTGTTTTGTTTCTTTTCTTTTGTTGAATTTATAACCTGATTTTATTGTCAATTCCAAGAAGAAATTTTGGCTAATTTGTTTACCATGTGTCATCCAGAAATGCTTAAACTTAATTTGACCTGTTTTATTTCTCCTTCTTTCGGCTTTTCCCTTTTCAGAAGTCGCCACAGTGAGTCATCCTCCTTCACTCCACTCTTTCCTATACACCCTATGTCCTCACACCAACTACCTCCATGTCCTCTCCAACTGCATTCCTATACCTCCTCTTTGGCCTTTGTCAGACCTACTCCTCACTTCCTTCAGGACCACCCCTACTCCATTTCTCTTTCTATCCACACCCTGATAAAACAGTTTGAACCCAGCACCAATGCTGCGAGCCTTGCTGCTCTTCCACTTGGTCTCTTGGACACCTAAAACATCTACCTTCCTTCTCTGCATCATGTCAGCAGCTCTCTGTCAGCAGCTCTCTACCTTTGCATGTCTGTGCAGTACGTTTGTTGTCAATTTAACTCTGTCCCTCGCCCGCTTAGTGAGTGGCTGTCTGCCATCTTCACCTTCCCACACAGCGAGCTGTTCCAACAATACCTCCAGCTGACTCCCTCTGACTCCATCTCTCGTATAAATTCGGTTAATTACCGCTCGTACACGGGATGTCCCCCTCTGGCCTTGAGTTTCAAACCATTGCTGCAGATCAACTATTCCAGATGTCACTGCCTCCTCCTTTACCGCTGACACTGATTGAACACACAATTGTTTTTTTGACCTTGTTCTCTGTTATCATCATGTTTTATGTCTGGCCTCCGACAGCTGTGGTTTAATCAACTGTGTCCTCATATTGTCTAATTCCGCCGCCTCTATCTTTCTGTTTTTTCCTAGTTTAAACGATGTATTACATTTCTCTCCCAACGTTCAGTGACTGAAAATGGCGTTCAGATCTCCTCCTGCCAAGATCACCCCTAAAATGAGAGCATTAAAATGTTCAGCCAACGACCTCCTCTCTGCTCACCCTTGTTTTACCTGGTCCAACCTCTGACCACCTGTCAGGCTGCTTCCTAGCCTGCCTGATGATGTACCACCTCCAAGCACCTCCTGTCTCCTCCACTGTTCCCATGAATGAACCTTATTAAACAGTGTGGTTTGTTTGCCTATCGGACTACTGATATTCCTGACCTCACCCACGTTTGGTCTTCGCTTGGTGTTTTCCACAACTCCCTGTCTGACAGTCTGTCCATCCATCACCTCGTTCCTTCTCACACGGAAAGTAATACAACAGAGTCCGTCTTCCTCCCTCTTTTAAGCTGTAGTCAGCTTACTTCAACGTTTTTGTACTTCTACTGACATTTCTGCTAATTTCTGAACATTGTGTTCCTTTCAGCTAATGTTTGGAAGATTCACATATTTCTGCTTACATTTCAGATACTATTTAGCTGTTTCATGCCAATATCAGCTAATTCCACCTTTCTTTTTAAATTAATCCAACTTTTACAGCCTAATTCAGGAAAACCAAGCTCTACCCACTTACTTCTGGTAATTTAAGATTATTTCTGCTTGTTTTAGGTATTGGTCTGCTGGTTTTTAGCTAATTGTCTCTTTTTTAGATAATTCCCATATTTTGTGCGCATTTCTACTTATTTCATATTCAAAATTGTTCCCTATCTTTTAGATTGTTCACCATTATGCTCTTAACTCATGTATTGATCCTGTAGTCTTTCCACAGGAGTCACATGTTTCTCATTTATGAGTTCCACACCTGATGACAACGTTCACACAATCAGGCATTCAAATCTTTTATTGTCATTCACTGCTGGCCCCGTTGTGACAAAACAATTCACAAGTCTGTGGTTTCAAAAAACCCAGTGAGTCCCGACTTGTCTTTGCCTTATACAACAGCGCCCCCTTTCGGTCATGATATGGAAGCTCCACACACCACCTATCTGAACAGAGACACACAGAAAAAAAAAGAGAAAAAACTAACCCTTCGCTTCGCCCCCACAAACAGACTCACTCACTCCCCCCTCTTTTTTATCTTTTCTTTTTGTTTTGTCTCCCTCAACCCCCCGTCCTTGAAGCCTTCACACAACATACAAAACATGGCACAAACAAAGGTTATTACAACGTCCTAAAACTAATGTGGTCCCTGACCACATGAAATTTGGCAAATCTACCTAGAAGTCCTAGACTTCACATTTCCCTTTGTACTAAATTATTAATGGCGTCAATTTTAGTGGGCAGTCAACACTCCACAACGTAGACGTACATGTAGCTACAAGTCCCGGACTTGCTTTCCGTCCATTTCGTCAAAGGGACGGCTTGCACGCCACCACCACTGATAAAGAGAAATGTTGTTCACGACCGATGTGAACTCCGGCAGGTCCCTGACCACCCTCCGGCACGAGTCCAACTCGTGAAACTAACTAATACACTACTTAAACGTCAAAGAAAGCGTTTGGCGCTTCGACTCTCTGAATATCGTAACCCACTTCATCAGAATCAACACGAATCACCGTAAATTAGCCTTAAATAACCATCTTTATTTCCGGAGATGGCCGCATACACACCCACAGAGGAATTTGAATTTGGTTTGAATTTGGTTTACGGCCGAATAGCCAGTACTTCGGACCCCGTAAGGTCTAAACAGGTGACCAGCTTACCTGAAATTATTGGGCCCAGTTTTCCTCTGCGTGTGCACCGCAAACTACCTCGATCCAATTCAGTCTAGGCCGGTCTCGCCGCACGTCGGGGTCGCCATCTGTTGTGGTAGTCACGTCGTGTTCAAGACAGCTGAGACCTCGCCCTCGATATAAAAGATTTATTCGACAAACAGGAGTTACAGATATTCAGAGACAAACATGAACATTTGTAAAATATATGCATATATTGGAGCATTAAAAGAACGAACCCTCTCTGTCGTGCTCTCCCAGAAATGCTCGCTGGGCGTGTGTTATTTCTGGCTTTTATCAAAGTTTGAGAAGGCTAGCTTTCTGATTGGTTCTGGGGTTGCTATGGTTACGGGTCTAGCCCACCCCATCAAGGACGTTAATGTCTACATTCCACAGATAAGAAGTTTTATGGCTCACTGAAATCGGTTCTTTGTTTAAAGTTAATTTGCTATTATACCTTAGGGATACCAAATGATTTGTGTTCAAATTGTTTCTAGGAATAATTAATAACTATTAATTATTAACTAACTCATGTTTATGTGTTCTTAATTGATAAATAATATTATAGTTGTGTTTCAGTTTAGTTGAAGCCACCCTGCCCCCTCCTGCAGCTGTGGCCTTCTATCGCACATGAAGAGTTTTCCTTACAGACCAAGACTTGTTACTGTCGGTTCCTGATCTATGATTTAGTAATATTCTCTTGTAATTTACTGTGAAGATTAAACCTGTGTCAAACAGTGATTAAAACGACTAAACGTTAATTCTTATTAACGGAAGGACCTGAGGGTTTTAGTTAGTCTACCTGTAATCTATCATACAAATGTTTGTTCAATTAACAGAAGGAAGACTCTTCTCTCCTGAGTAGTCAATATCTTACCTGCTCCCTGGCTTGTTTTGATTGCTTGTACTATATCAAATGTGAACTTGTAAAATTATCCTTAGCTAATGTGAGATTATATTTAAAGGTAAAATAGTTAGAAAAGTAAACATTTTCTATATAGTTCAACTCTTGAAGAAAGACACGCACACACTTTGTATAACATGACATTTGAATGCTTGATAGGAAATATAAAAAGGTATAAAAATATGAAATCCAACACCAGCCTGCGACCCTCAGCTCACGTCTCCTGTCTCAAGGGGGTCCTGGAGGACGCCCCTCACGTCTCCTGTCTCGAGTGGGTCCTGGAGGACGCCTCTCACGTTTCCTGTCTCGAAGGGGTCCTGGAGGACGCCCCTCATGCCGCCCACCTGAATGATGGTCCTGTACTGGACGGCCTCCCGGCCGCCCACCTGACCTGCTCTGGCCCGTCAGATGGCCTCCCGGCTGCCCACCTGACCTGCTCTGAGCCAGTGGCCGGTCTCCCGGTCATCTGGACATTTTGAGTTTCCCTACTTGGTTTAGTCCCCAGGCCTTGTCATGTCGGTTTTGTTTTGGTCCTTGTGTGTCTTTGTTCGGGCCCGCCACCCTTGCAGTTCCTCCCTCCGCCTGAAGAAGAAAACGATGATCAGCGACAATCAATGACAGCTATCAGGCTGTCTATTGAATACCATGTCATAGACAATGTTACAGCGGAGGATTCTGATAGAACTCATGAAAGAGGGAGCTCATCAGTGGGAGGATGAACAGCTGCTAGCAATTGTCTCCTCCCTGCTACTCAGGTGGTGCAAGGTATAGAACACACTGGAATCCCTACATTTTCAGACATTGTAGAGGTGCTTTGCAAATGCTGACTGCAAAATCTCACTGGGCTGCAACTGTTTAAGTCCAACTAGAGACTTGTGATTCAAAACTGTGTTAAAAAAAAAAAAGAATTGTTGCATTCTCACTCAGTTCTGGGTTTTTTGGGACAAAGAGACCCGTCAGCTGTGTGGTTGAATTTTATGTGTCTAGTTTTTAAATATCACTACGTATTTCATTTGCACCAGTTGCAAAATTGTATTTTAGGATGTGCCAATATTTCATTATCCACCTCCTACCACATTTTACCCGCCTTGTGAAAAAAAAATTAACAAATTTTTAGTACACATTCAAATTTCAAGCAACAAGATTGCATGAAAATTAAGAATCACCACAAACATAAAATATTTTTGGAAACTTAATCGCAATTGCTGGTTGCCAACTTATCTTCATCAGTTGCAGCCGAGTGAGATGCAACCTTCAGTCTTTAATCACTACAGTTTCATATAATGTCTCCCAATTTTTCTTGTACTACCTCATAGAAGGATTTAGTTCATACCCAGAGACTTGAAAGTCAAGAAAAGAAAGCAAAAATAAAATCTCGACAAAAAAAACAGCTCAGTTTGCAGTGTTAACAGTGTTGTCACTGTGGCAAGCCCTTTTAACATATACAATCGGATTCACCACGCTTACATTCCAGATATCTGAAACTAAGCTTTGACTAGACATATTAGTTATTTAAGATATCTTGAATTGCATTTTGACTAGTCAAAATACTTATTTAAGATATCTCTAATTACATTCTGATTAGTCATAATGACGTCAGATTTACCATTGAGTTGTATGGAGGCTTCAATTCAAGATATCTTGAACTGAATTTTGACTAGTCAAAAATACAGTTCTAGATATCTCTAATTTAATTTTGAATAGTTATTATTTGCTTTCAAGATATCTCACTTTTAGTTCTGACTAGTCATAATTACAATTAAAGATATCTTAAATTACGTCATTATTCAAGATATCTTAAATGTATTTGTAGATATCACAAATGAAGTTTTGACTAGTACAAATTAAATTGTAGATATCTTGATAGCAAATAATGACTAGGCAAAACTAACTTAAAGATATCTAGAACTGTACTTATGACTAGTCAAAATTCCTTTTAAGATTCTCAAAATGAATTCAAGATATCTTAAATATTTTATCATGTAGACGGCTTTTCTATTTAAGATATCTTGAATTAACATTTTGACTAGTCAGAATGACGTTCAAGATATCTTGAATTGTTATTCTGACTAGTCAAAACGTCACAGATTTACGTAGCATTTTGGCGGAAAAATCATAAGGCATTGTAGCCTTTTTATCTTATAATCTGCTAAGTCAGGTCAGTCCAACACAACGCTCGTGTTTTTAACATGATTTTAACGCGGCAGCTCGGATTATTTATTGTATCTGCAACAAGAAGACTTTTTTGCGACGTCTTTTTCACGACAACCGGAGACCGACACTTCCTGCTTTGCGTGTCTTTGCACTAAGGAGAAATGTCTCTGTTTTCAACATCTTTGCTTAATTTGCCAATCTTTTCTTTCGCTGCTGAGGAGGAAATCGCAGCGGCGAATTCTCGAACTAATAAACTTGTGTTGTGAAATAAAGATTGTGTTCTTTGTTGAATTTAACATTCCTATTCTTATTTTATTTTGAAATTGACCCACTTCCTGTTTTACTTTGAAGAGGCTCCCACAGATTGAAGTCTGTTCCTGTTTACATAATGTAACACGATGTAAACCACTTCTGATTGGATTGAAAACTGGCCAATCCTGACAGCAGACTCAGAGCGCGCTGAAAACTTAGTTTTGCTGTGTAAGGAACGCCCTTTTTCACAGAACAAAGGATGTGCAGAGTTTCTCCTTGAGAGAGTTAGCAGACGGAGAGGGACGCAGCCAGCAGCAAGCAGTGAGCAGTCAGCAAAATGGAGCAGTGTGACGGACGTTTTCAGATTCCTCCTTAAACAAGGTTGTATTGTAGAGTTTAAAGGGATGCATCCAATTAATAATATGTTAAAATAATGACTGCATTTAACTAATCCACTGTTTATGCTTGTGAATTTGTGACTACTTTATGATTTGACTACTTTATGACTTCTGAATTTCTTTGCTTATTAAATATTCAAAACTAGAAGGTGCGTGTCTCTTGTATTTAAGTGCGTGTCTTTGACTGACTCCTGCAGGAATAAAAGGTAACAGACTCGGGTGGAGAAATAAGGTGGAAAAACACAACAATTTGGAGGTCCCACCGAGATGTGAGAAATAAGTTACCTACTGAGTCCTGCACACTGAATCTGCGCGCGCTATGAATAAATGAGGTAAGCAGAGCCTGTTTATTATTACGAAATCTGTAAATTGGGCTTAAAATAGGCAAATTTTTGCTCAGTGTGTTTGACTCCAAAATAAATAGTTTTAAATAGAGAAGTTTATGTCGACTGTAAGAATAAAGATAAAGTAAATAAAACCAGTCCCAGGGAAAACACGCAATTGTCGAGCCAACCAGAGTCTGACGAGATTCTGGATCAGAGGGGGTGGGATTGTAGGATAAAATCATTTATCCGCCGCTACCTCTGTAACTCTGAGACAGAGTTGAACTGTAAACTTGTTAGGGTGGTGTCTAACTTAAAACAGTGTTAATTTAAGCTTACTTAAAAATTGGAAGTTCATTAAGTGAGTACGGGACTTGGGTGGGACAGTAATTAATTAAATACGACGCACGCACCGAATAGATTAAAATAAAATTAGAACTAATAATTAGATTTGTTGAATAAAATAACTTATGATCTGTGATGAGTAGAGAAGTCACGGGTTCACAAATATTGCTGTCTTCTAGGATATTAAAAGGGAAGTCAACACATTTTGTTTTAAAAAAAAACAACAACAACAACATTTTTAAGGGTGACCATTGTGAATATTTCTGGCGTCTGTGACTTGCGTGAATGTTGAAATAAGTGGTCAGTATCTTGTTTGTTTATTTTGTGTTTGTGTCTTTGTCAAATATAAGACCACAGTATGAATGTGTAGAAAAAATGAAAAAAAAAGTTCCAGAATTTTCCAGTGACAATAAAAAAGAGGTGTGTGCTGTGTGTTTGGATTTACTGAGAGAATGGACACTGAGGGGCAGCAACGTCTCAGGTTACAAAAGTGTGAGCAGGAAAGTTTTAAACCAGTAAAGGAGCAAGTTGAAATTGTGGGAAAAGATTAAAGAATGCTCGAGAGATGAGGATAAGTTTGACAAGAGAGAGAGGCAAATGCCTTGCAGGAAAGTAGATACAGAAAGTTAATGAGGGAGGTTATAAATGAAAAAAAAGAGTGGTTGAAATTGGTCTTTGTGGCACAGGGTTCGTCTCATTTGTTGAAGAAACAGCAGCTTATCAAAACAGCCTAGAACAAAGAGGGAGGAAGTGAGTAGTTCAGCTCCCCTCTTTATAACCCAAGCGGCAATCAGTCAGCACATCCCCCAACAAGAATGTATCCCATATATCACATACCAGATGGAGGGTTCCAGGTGGGGGAGGTTACTGACACCCCTTCGCAGCTGAAGGAGGAGTCATTTAACTGCATACAGCATCCATCTGAGTTTTTGATCAGGACTCTTGAGTGCCGGGGGCCGGATCAGATACAAATGTGTTCAGGTGGGCGCTGACGTTGGGTCTGTGAAACTGACCAATGGGACGGTTCAAATAAGTTGTCAGTCGAACACAACTGACACAACAACAAAGAACTTTTCAGCCAAGTAACGTGACTTTTCAAAGATCTAACAGTCCAAGAGCAAACTGAACTAACTGTCCAGAGGGGGTCTTGGAGTTCGTACACAGCGAGAACAAAGTCAAGTCTTGCTGTATGCTGAGATATGAACTGCTGCACAAAGCTGAACTGGTCTCCAGACAGACGGTGCTGAGTCTGAAAGGCTGAAAGAAGAACTGGTGGTCACTCTGTCCAGGGTCACTAACATCAGTTGCAGCCTGATGGAGGTGTCAACCCCACATTTGGTCTGTGAGGGTCATCTAGGCACTTTGGGGGTTGTGATCAAAAACTGCAGCTGGCTTTGATAATGATCACTCACATTGACTTATTTTAAAACAGATGGTACAAGCAGACACTATATACCTGAATATAGTGAACTCACCACTCCACTCAGACAGATGGTGAAAGATCAAGGTAACAGAAACCTGAAAGCAACACTTGTGTGGAACACAGATGCAGAGCATGTGTTTATTAAACTGAAGCAACTCTTGTCCAGAGCAGCTGATTTGGCTCTGCCTGACTGTTCCCCCCCGTTTTTTTTTTCTTGATGTTTCTGAAGCAGAAAACACTGTTAATGGTGTTCTGTTTCAGAAAAAGGGGGTGGTAGACAGTGTGATCCTATCAGAACCGAATTTATTGTTCCTGCATGAAGGCATAAACATGGCAGATGGTTGCTGCTTCAGGTTTGAGGATGGGTTTTTGAGATCAGGATTTGCTGTGGTACAGCAGAATGGTGATGAGTACGAGGTACTGAGCTCAGGGCAGCTAGAAGGTCATCAGTCAGCTCAAAAAGCTGAAATTCAGGCAGTCGGTGTAGGCTTATGGTGTAGTTCATGTACAGTTATAACTCATTAAGGATTTAGCTGACAGTTTGATGTGGCCAGCAAAAGTGGCGGTTGTGAGGTGTAAAGGTCATGATGTTACACAATCAGACACAGCGGAAGGAAACAGGCAAGCTGACAGGGCAGCCAAGAGTACAGATGGTGACAGTGGAAGAGGAATGTCAGAAAGTGAATCGATGGGATGAGAAAACTGTAGCAGAGGCTCAGACTACAGCCTCCCCAGAGGAAAAGACATTATGGTTTAACAGAGGAGGTCAGAAAAAAGGGGAGTTTAAAGTATGGATAGGACCGAATTAGAAGTGGATCTTGCCTATGACTTTAAAACAGGCAGTATTTCAGGAAGCACATGGATTAGCACACGTGGGATGCAGACAATGTTAAGAAATCTTCGACAATGGTGACACCCTCATCTAAAAAATATGGTAACAGCATATGTTGACACCTGTACTGTTTGTTTAAAGTACAACATTCGACCTACAGTAAAACCTGAACGAGGTTCTTTTCCTCTCCTGCACCGACCGGGAAAGGAGGTGATTCTAGATTACACTGATATGTATGAACCTGTTAAAGGGTTCAGATATGTATTGATGTGTGTTGACGCATTTACAGGGTGGCCAGAAGCCATACCTGCAAGAAGAGAAGACAGCAAAACAGTGGTGAAGTTTCTGATTAACCATTACATCCCCAGACACGGTTTCCCAACAAAAATTAGATCAGACAATGGCACACATTTTAAAAACACAGATCTGCAGGCTGTGGAAAAAATGTTAGGCCTAAAACATGCTTTTGGAACCGTATACCATCCCCAGTCTTAAGGGAAGGTCGAAAGGATGAACCAGAACATAAAACAAAAATTGGGCAAAATCTGTGCACAGACTAAATTGAACTGGGTGGAAGCATAACATATCGTATTAATGACCGTGAGAACTTCTGTTAATAATGGAACTGGCTTTTCTCCCTATGAGTTAACTACAAGAAGACCCTTTCCAGGACCAACCGTATGCTCACTGACCAGTGAGGAAGACCGTAAAATGGACCATAAGGTATACTTTGATGAGTTAAAAGCATTAGTGTCTAACTTTACTCAGCAGGTCCACCACAAACAGAGCCTAACAGAAAGACCAGAGGAACCTGGTCTCCCCACCGCGGAGTGGGTCTTGCTGAGGGTCATTAAAAGGAAGTGGCAGGAGCCCAGGTGGACGGGCCCTTATCAGGTTACAGAGAGAACGTCCCATGCAGTCCGCCTCAGAGGAAAGGGGGACGTTTGGTACCACTGGAGCCAGTGTGCGCCTGCCTCAGAGCCAGGAAGAGCGAGAGAGCTGGCAGAAACCATCTAAAGTCGCAAAACTGGACATTCATGTCTTGTAGACCGAAGGAGCCTGGTATAGTTGCGTGCGGGCCCTGAAGGACTTTGTTTGAGTGGGTCACTGGGTGCTGGAATAACCACATTTAGTACAGACACCTAGATACGACAAAAACACGACATCTTAGAGTATCACACTTCACGAAGAAAACTCAGAGACATAGGAGGAACGGTCTCTGAGCACCCCAGGGTATGCCCTGAGTACTTGTGATTGTAACAATATTGTATGACATGTGTACTAACCATTTTTCTCTTATCTTTTAATTGCAGTCTTGATTTAGAGCGCATCCATTTATTTACTTAGCTTGAAAGTGATAAGTATATTCAGTTTGTAACGTTGAAAAGAAATACCTATAATCAATTATGAGCAGTATATTAACAGAGTGTTAATTTGTATTATTATTGTGGTGGTAGACGTTTATTAACACATATCCCTCAGGATACTGTGGGATTGTGTGCATTAGTACGCTTAGCTGCATCGTTAACCTTGATTGGCCCTCGTTTGGAAGTTTTAAATGACACCTACATCTCTCCCAGTAGGAAGAGACGTTCAACGCATAATTTTGACCCCATTGTGGGCTCTACTACATATATTGATGCCATAGGAATCCCTAGGGGAGTTCCTGTGAGCACAAATTAGCAGATCAGATTGCGACAGGTTTTGAAAATGTACCTGTTGTTTCAGCATATTCTTCCGTTTGATGTCGACCTCATCTAAAGAGGTCGACATCAAACGGAAGAATATGCTGAA
>NW_023619046.1:0-15386 GCF_014905685.2 Nematolebias whitei
ATCAAAGAAGTGGTGATTTGGGTCCTCAGCAGCTGAGGGTTTGCTCACAACCGGCTGTTGGGTGGCTGGTACATCCTGTGTACATTCTTGGCAGATCGCCAAATCAGTGCCCAAGTGTGACTTCTTATTTTGACCGTAGCGGATGTCTAGATGTTGAGCACCTTGAACAACAGGATTATATGAAGGACCCATTGTCTGCCAGCTGAATGAATGATTAGAGGATGGTAACTGTGAAACATCCTCCGCCATGCTCTGGTTATCAACAGGAAAGACAGACGCACCTGGGTTGGAAAAATCTCCCATCAGTTTTTGTACATGACTCCGTAACATGTCACTATCTTGTGGTGATTTAGATTGCAAAACACCCCCTGTAATCAGAAGTAAGTCAGAACCAGTGCCAGGCCAGAGCTGGGTCCTCAGACATGCATCCTCCTCCCAGAGAACGAACAGTCAATTCACTAAGAGACATTTGTTTTTGTACGTCTGAGAGCAGTTGATTAACAGCTGCATAAGGACTTTTTGAGTCATAGGGTGGGGGCCAACACCCCCTTCCATATGAGATAAAAAATAAAAAATCTGTCCCTGTGCCTTTATTGATTTATAATTTGAAAAGAGACAGCTCTGTATCATGTGTATTGAATAATTTAGGTATATGATTATTCCTGTTTTGCGTTTGCACACAAAAAGGAACCTGAAACAGTCACTGGGAGTTATGTTTCACACGCCATTTTATGTTATATACTTTTATATGTGAGGAAATAATTCTCCCAGACAAAATTTTCAGAAATCTGGAGGCGTTTGTAAGACACTGTGGAAGTGCACAGACGACGTCCGCAGAGACCAAGAAATAAAAATCAAACCTTTACACAAAATCTGGAGACCCTTGCCTCTACAGAACAACGCATAAATATATCTGGAGACCCTTTTGCCTCTACAGAACAATGCATAAATATATCCGGAGACCCTTTTGCCTCTACAGAATCACGCAACAGAACAACGCGTTGAAATGTATTTCTATCAGTATTATATTTTGTTATGTTATTGAAAGTCGTGTATACCTACGGTCTGCAATATAAATGTATATTAAACCGATGCAGAATCTTTGTTTCCGGGTTTTTGTTTCCAGTAAGAAGGAGTTTTAGTTACACGCCTGCACTCTGCAACAGTCATGACACTTGGTTGTTTACATCAATGATAGAAGTATTATTGGCTGAGATGCTTGTCACATGGTAAGAGTAGGCTGTCCTATAAGCGGAGATGACAACACCAAGGGGTGTGACCAGTTTCTGAAGAAAAGTGTGGTGCGCGCTGTTAAACGGGGTGGCTGTTCACGAGAACGGGGCAGACGTCATGTGAGTTTGTGACTTCCACTTACCTGTACCATAAACATGCAAAATATACTGTGCACAATTGTTTCAGAGCCTGCTTCAGACCTTAGAATTACGTTTCAGATGGTGACCCCGACGCTGAGGGTTTTGAAGCAGGAACGGGGTGGCAGCAGTTGTAAGCTTCCTCCATCGGCTGGTCAGCTCCATTTGCAGTCTCAACAGGGTGCCTTCTCATTCAGGTGAGCAGAACTCCTCTTTATCCGAAAATTCTGCCATTGGTTACGTTAAATTTTAGCTTGACTGTGAATGGTGTTTACTTTCGATGGGCTAATATTTACCGTAGCTTTTCTGCGGTTTTAAGTAGCTAAGGTTAAAACTGTTGTTGTTTTTTTTGTGCCTTTCTTTGCAGCGTTAATATTGTACATGTAAGTTTGAAGCACATAGTCACACATAGGGACAGATAATAAGTGCCTTAAAATTTGTTTGCCCCTGTTTCAATAGGCCGCTCCATGCGTTTTTTGTACTGTCCACGGAAGGTAGGACGACTTATGAGCTCCCACTTTTGGTGAGGAGACAGGCAAAGGGTCTCCGGATATCATATTTATGCGTTGTTTTGTTGCGTGATTCTGTAGAGGCAAAGGGTCTCCGGATATCATATTTATGCATTGTTTTGTTGCGTGATTCTGTAGAGGCAAAGGGTCTCCGGATATCATATTTATGCGTTGTTTTGTTGCGTGATTCTGTAGAGGCAAAAGGTCTCCGGATGTCACATTGACACGTTGTTCTGTTGCGTGAGTTTGTCTGGGAGAATTATTTTCCTCTCATATAAAAGTATATAACATAAAATGACGTGTGAAACATAACTCCCAGTGACTGTTTCAGGTTCCTTTTTGTGTGCAAACGCAAAACAGAAATAATCACATACCTAAATTATTCAATACACATGAAAAATATTTGAGCCGGTTTTTTTTGTTTTTTTTCTCAAATTATAATAATCAATAAAGGCACAGAGACAGATTTTTTATTTTTCATATATGTGTGGGTGGATTTTTCAGCAATAGGTGTTTTGACAGTCCAGTGACTGACCATTGCTGTTTTTCTGTCTTGGGGTGTTATTCATAGACAAGGGTTTATGGGTATTATTTTTGTGGTGTTTCTGAGCGAAGTGAATTAAAACAGTCAGTAGATTTATTTGAATCCCAGTGGACAAGCGGATCGTGTTAGTCGGCCTAGAAGCTTCTTGCCCAGATCTGCTGACTGGACGCTGTGTCATTTACGAGCTCTGAATACACGTGTATACATATCATTATGACTGAAAAATATTTGAATGATTGGTCTCACTGTAAACCAGGATCTTTGGGCTCTGTCTTGGCTGAGGTTTGGAATAAATGGAGTAAAAAGTTTTCAGAAAAAGATATTTCTTATGAGAAACGTCGGATGGTCAGATGGGTCAAAATTATGAGAGAGAGAGGTATGTTTAGGCCTTTTCAGGATCCACCTCCTACTATTCCATGGATTAATAAATTCCTGATCCAGGCTGATAAGGCACGTTGCCTGGCTATGGAAGACAAACTTTCTGCCAACCTTCTTAACAGGAAAAAATATCGAAAGTGGCAGAAGGCAGATGAATTTAACAGGAACTGCAGATTGTTTTTTGATGAAATGACTCCCATGATTGTTGCTCTGAAAAGTGTTAAACAGATGCCTGCTGTGTGCCTTGTTGTGAAATAAAGATTGTGTTCCTTGTTGAATCTGACTCCCACTTCTTGTTTTACTTTGAAATTGACCCACTTCCTGTTTTACTTTGAAGAGGCTCCCACAGATTGATTTCTCTGTTGAAGTCTGTTCCTGTTTACATCATGTGACACGATGTCTCACACTTCTGATTGGTTTGAAACTGGCCAATCCAATAACAGCAGGCTTGAGAGCGCGATGAAAAGTTAGTTTTTATGTGTGAAGAAACGCCCTGTTTTGAGACAAAGTGCGGTTTCTCCTCGAAGCGGCAGCCAGACGGAGCAGAAAGACGGTCGACTTCAGATTCCTCCTTAACAAGGTTGTATCGTATAGATTAATGGATGCGCATCCAATTAATTATATGTTAAAATAATGACTGCATTTAACTAATCCACTGTTTATGCTTATGAATCTGTGACTTTCTTTGCTTATTAAATATTCGTAAACTTGAAGGTGCGTTTGTCGTATTCTGAGTGCGTGTCTTGACTCCTCCTGCAGGGGAACGGTAACAGCAGAGCTCGGGTGAAGAAATAAGATAAAAAACACAACAAAATGGAGGTCCCACCGAGATTTGAAAAACAGTTACCGAGTCGATCACACTGATCTGCGGCGCGCCATAAAGAGAAGGTAAGCAGAGCCAGTTGATCACGAAATCTGTAAATTGGGCTTACTATAGGCAAATTTGCTCAGTGTGTGTGACTCCCAAATAAATAGTTTTAAATAGAGAAGTTTATGTCGACGATAAGAATAGATAAAAGTAAGATAAAGTAATAAAACCAGTCCCAGATAAATCACGCAGTAGTCGAGCCCACCAGAGATCGACGGGTCTCTGGACCAGAGGGGGTGGGGTTGTAGGATAAATCATTTATTCGCCGTCATCCCTGTATCTCTGAGACTAAGTTGAACTGTAAACTTGTTAGGTTGGTGTCTGACTGAAAACAGTGTTAATTTAAACTTACTTAAAAATTGGAAGTTCATTAAGTAAGTGCGGGACTGGGTGGAATAGTAATTAATTAAATACGACGCACGCACCGAATAGATTAAAATAAAATCAGCACTAATAATTAGATTTGTTGAATAAAATAACTTATGATCTGTGGTGGGTATAAGAGGTCACAGGTTCACAACTAGGGCTGTCTTCTAAGATATTAAAAGGGAAGTCAACACATTTTGTTTAAAAAAAAACAAAAAAACAACAACAACAGTTTCAAGGGTGACCATTGTGATATTTCTGGCATCTGTGACTCGCGTGAATGTTGAAATAAGTGGTCAGTATCTTGTTTGTTTATTTTGTTGTTTGTGTCTTTGTCAAATATAAGACCACAGTATGAATGTGTAGAAAAAAAGAGTTCCAGAGTCTAAAAAAGTTCCCGAATTTTCCAGTGACAATAAAACAAAAAGGTGTGGTGTGTGTCTAAATTTCCTGAGAGAATGGACACAGAGGCGCAGCGTGTCATGTCACAAAAGTGCGAGCAGGAAAGTTTTAAACCGGTAAAGGAGCAAGCTGAAGTTGTGGGACAAGCACTAGCGATGTTGGAATATAATAAAAAGCTAAAAAAAAAAGCTCTCGTGAAAAAATGACAAAAAAATAGAAAACAATGCTCAAGAGGGCCAGGATGTAATATCTTTAATGTGGGAAAAGATTAAAGAATGCTCGAGAGATGAGGATAAGTTTGACAAGCAAAAAAGAGAGGCAAACGCCCTGCAGAAAGGTAAATACAGAAAGTTAATGAGGGAGGTTAAATATGAAAGAAAAGAGTGGTTGAAATTGGTCTTTGTGGCACAGGGTGCGTCCCATTTGTTGAAAAAACAGCAACTTATAGAGCAGCCTAAAACAAAGAGTGAGGAAGTGGGTAGTTCAGCTCCCCCCCTTATAACTCAAGCAGCAATCAGTCAGCACATCCCCCCACAGGAATGTACCCTATATATCACATAACAGATGGAATGTTACAGGTGGGGGAGGTCACTGACACCCCCTCGCAACCGAGGGTGGAGGGGACACAAACAACACGCAGCAATGGGTAATTAAAGATGGGTGGAGTCAGTCTGCTAATCCCACAGGACACCCTGATTCGCACACTTCTTCCCTCTTTGCACCCTCAGCATCTCCATCTGACAGCTCTCATGATGGAGAGGGCGTGCTCGTGGGTCTGCAGGGTTGGAAGAATCGTGCAGGGTTGTCTCAAAACCCGCTCACCTGTACTCACCAATTGCCTGCCACGCCCCAGACACGCGTACAGAATCCTTTTTGGCCACAGGCAATACGAATTACTTCTGATTTGTCGGCAGCTCTTCCACCACAAGATCACGCTTCTATCCCTGTTGAAAACGTGGATCCATCGTTAAGTACTGGTTCTTTTCCCCTTCTGCAGGCAGGAAATCAGATACGTTATAAACCTCTTGCGCTAGGTAATGTGCAGGCGTTAGTGGACAAACTCCCTCCCTCACAGAAGGAGGAAGTAAGTGGTTGAATGTAGTGGACTCCTTAACTAAATGTATTAATTTAGCTGTGGGAGACATGAGGGCGCTGTTGGGAAGGTGTGTAACTTCTACTAGGATGGATGAGATAGAGAGAGCTGCTGGGTGGGATCGTAACATACCTGACTCAACTTGCATGTTGTCGCAGTATCAGAGACTTGCCGCCGCTCTCAGACAGGCTTATCCCCTTCCAGAAGGTACAGGGGTTCCTAAGTTCACCTGGAAGCCTGGTCAGAACCCCACTGCATATTTAGATGTGTGTAAACAGGACTGGTATGACAGAACACACTGCCATGGTCAGGGGGAAAATCAAAAGTTTTTTTTAGACAAGCAATACTTGATGGTGTGCCAGCAGCAGTCAGTAAGGCAATGAAAATTAATCCTGATTTGCCCACAGCAGATGCTGCCCAGTGGGAACGGCATCTTATTCATCATCTGCAATGTGTGGCTGATGAGGAGACTAAAACTTCCTCTGAACTGAAAGATATGCAAACGCAGCTCTTAAAGCTACAATTGAAACAGGCTAGGGATGTAGTTCAATCTAAAAAAAGAGTCAAAACAGATGGTACAAGCTGACACTGTTTTTCAGTGTTCTGAGGCTGCTTATCAGTGTCCTGTAACCGCCCAACCCCCGCTTCCTGTTGTATATCCTCGGGGACGGCCCAGAGGGCAGTGGGGAGAAAGAGGGGGGTCTCGGGGCAGAGGCTTCAGTCGGGGGTACACGCAGGGAGGCAGAGCACAAGATGTCTGCCACTACTGTCACAAACCAGGTCATTGGGCGCGTGATTGTTATCACAAGCAGGCCAACGCCCAAAGAGGAGGAGCACATCACTACTCAGCTCCCAACCACCAGATGGCGCCACCGGCACCTACCTCTGGCCAGCAGGATCCACCTTGGGCGCCACCAGGTGGATACTACCAGCAATGACACACCCCACAGAGTAATCACACCATAGGGGGAGGAGCAGACCCTATGGTGAAAATGAAGGTCATGAATAAGGACCTATCATTCCTCGTGGACACTGGAGCTACCTATTCAACCCTCAATGAGCAGGGATTTGATGAACATGCCAGTGCGGACACTGTGTCTGTGATCGGTTTCGCTGGGGTGCAACAAAAACTGTCTCTAACTGAACCTCTCGTAGTAACAGCAGGACTTCAAACAGTGACACATCCATTTGTCCTGTCCACACGTGTACCTGTCAACCTGCTTGGAAGAGACTTGTTAAAGAAATTTGGTGCAACAATAATGTGTGAACAAACTGGTTTACGTGTTACTTTACCAAGTGGTGTGACCTGGACTTGTTCTGCATCTTCCTCCTCTTTGTCATCACAGTGCTTGGTACAGCCGATACATGAGGAAGTAGCTGACATCTACTGGGCGTTGCTGCGCCCCGAGACACCTGAACACACTGGACTTTACTCTGCCTATTTGTTGTGGAGGCCATGGCTTGATGCTCTGCGTCCCTATGTCCCACCTCTCGATCCCTTACATGTCACT
The DNA here is from genome assembly GCF_014905685.2 of Nematolebias whitei. Taxonomy (NCBI): domain Eukaryota; kingdom Metazoa; phylum Chordata; class Actinopteri; order Cyprinodontiformes; family Rivulidae; genus Nematolebias; species Nematolebias whitei. Next base: position 7,042 of record NW_023619046.1, read on the forward strand.
CTCTTTTATGACCGTGATTCTGACGATTGCTACAAGGAGCATTTTGCTCAGCACTTGCAGGACACTGAGTGGCCATTAATATCAGACCGGCTTATAGTTGGTCCACAAGGCGTGGCTTCTCACGTCACCCTCACACCATCTCAACTGGAGTGGTACATGATGTCGTCTGAAGCGATCCCACACGTCTCATTAGCTTTAGCTCCCACACATCAGGCTAAAGACTTGGGCCCAATGGTGAAGGCTGCTGTCTCTGCCACAGATTGGGTCCCAACACAAATACCTCAGCTCGCTTACTCGTCATCAACCGACTGCTATAGCATTGACTTAGCTGTTCATGATGTAGGTAAGCTAGACCATGAGGTGATCTCCAGAGACCATGGCAGAGAAAAAACTGACCATTCAGATGTTCCTCATATGTTAGATACACTTCCTGCATCTCTCTGGTCTCAGGGACCTGAGGATGTAGGTCATGTTAAATGCTCCCCAATCTCTTTTGAACTGACCCACAACGAACCTATATGGTTGTATCAGTATTCTCATAGACCTAAGGCTGAACAAGGTTTGACTGACACAGTCCAAGGGTTGCTGAGAGCAGGGGTCCTCGAACACTCACATTCAGACTGGAATACTCCCATTCTACCTGTTGAGAAGGCGGGGACTGGAAAGTACAGAATGGTACATGATCTTAGGTCGATCAACGCCATACTTAAGACACCTACGTCACCAGTACCAAATCCCTATGTTGCACTGACCCAACTGACACCGAACCAGAAGTGGATGACCTGCATTGATTTGGCTAACGCCTTTTATTGCCTGCCCTTATCAGAGGAATTGCGTGACATTTTCTCGTTCACACTTAACGGATGTCAGTACAGATACACTCGATTGCCACAGGGTTTTGCATTATCGCCAGGCATTTTCAATCATGTTTTGAAAAACATTCTTGTACAGCTTCCACTCCCCAGAGGCACCACTTTGATACAATATGTTGATGATTTACTGATAGCCTCTGAAACAGCACATGACTGTCTTACAGCCACTCAGGCTGTCCTGCTTCACCTGCATGATGCAGGTTTTAAAGTTAGTAAATCTAAACTACAGGCAGTACGTACACAGGTCTCTTTCCTCGGTAGGTTGGTCTCTGCTAAGGGTACAACACTTTCACCAGAACACAGGGCGTCCATCTTACATCACCCGAAGCCCGTCACTGTACAAGACATATTATCCTTTTTAGGTTTAATTGGGTACAGCAGACACTATATACCTGATTATAGTGAACTCACCACTCCACTCAGACAGATGGTAAAAGATCAAGGTAACAGAAACCTGAAAGCAACACTTGTGCGGAACACAGATGCAGAACATGTGTTTATTAAACTGAAGCAACTCTTGTCCAGAGCAGCTGATTTGGCTCTGCCTGACTACTCCGCCCCGTTTTTTCTTGATGTTTCTGAAGCAGAAAACACTGTTAATGGTGTTCTGTTTCAGAAAAAGGGGGGTGGTAGACAGGTGTTGATGTACGCAAGTGTGCTGTTGGATGGTACTGAGAAGCGTCATCCAACATGTACACAGGCAGCGGCAGGTCTGGCAAGGATTGTTTCAAAAACAGCACACATCGTCATGGGACACCCACTACACATCCTAACGACACACAACATAGTAGCGTATGTTAATTCTGAGCTCTTTACAATGACATCCTTAAAGCAAAGACGCATGAGCAACATCCTATCAGAACCGAATTTATTGTTCCTGCATGAAGGCATAAACATGGCAGATGGTATGCAAACAACACAGGCACATGATTGTGTGCAAAAAGTGTACGTGGAGGAACGCATTAGACCTGATTTACAGACTGAACTCATACCACATTCAAATATACTCTACACAGATGGTTGCTGCTTCAGGCTTGAGGATGGGTCTTTGAGATCAGGATTTGCTGTGGTACAGCAGAATGGTGATGAGTACGAGGTACTGAGCTCAGGGCAGCTAGAAGGTCATCAGTCAGCTCAAAAAGCTGAAATTCAGGCAGTCGTTGAGGCTTTGAAAATGAGCAAAGGAAAAGAGGTTACAGTGTACACAGACTCTGCGTATGCTTATGGTGCAGTTCATGTTCAGTTACCACAGTGGAAAAGAGCAGGTTTTCGAACAGCAGGTAACAAACCAATTAAACATGAGGAACTCATTAAGGATTTAGCTGACAGTTTGATGTGGCCAGCAAAAGTGGCGGTTGTGAAGTGCAAAGGTCATGATGTTACACAATCAGACACAGCGGAAGGAAACAGGCAAGCTGACAGAGCAGCCAAGATAGCTGCTGGCTATTTGCCAAGAGTCCAGATGGTGACATTGGAAGAGGAATGTCAGAAAATGAATCATTGGGATGAGAAAAATGTAGCAGAGGCTCAGACTACAGCCTCCCCAGAGGAAAAGACATGATGGTTTAACAGAGGAGGTCAGAAAAAAGGGGAGTTTAAAGTATGGATAGGACCGAATCAGAAGTGGATCTTGCCTATGACTTTAAAACAGGCAGTATTTCAGGAAGCACATGGATTAGCACACGTGGGATGCAGACAAATGCTAAGGAATCTTCAACAATGGTGGCACCCTCATCTAAAAGATATGGTAACAGCATATGTTGACACCTGTACCGTTTGTTTAAAGTACAACATTCGACCTACAGTAAAACCTGAACGAGGTTCTTTTCCTCTCCTGCACCGACCGGGACAGGAGGTGATTCTAGATTACACTGATATGTTGGAACCTGTTAAAGGGTTCAGATATGTATTGATGTGTGTTGACGCATTTACAGGGTGGCCAGAAGCCATACCTGCAAGAAGAGAAGACAGCAAAACAGTGGTGAAGTTTCTGATTAACCATTATATCCCCAGACACGGTTTCCCAGGAAAAATCAGATCAGACAATGGCACACATTTTAAAAACACAGATCTGCAGGCTGTGGAAAAAATGTTAGGCTTAAAACATGCTTTTGGAACCGTGTACCATCCCCAGTCTCAAGGGAAGGTCGAAAGGATGAACCAGAACATAAAACAAAAATTGGGCAAAATCTGTGCACAGACTAAATTAAACTGGGTGGATGCATTACCTATAGCATTAATGACAGTGAGAACTTCTGTTAATAATGGAACTGGCTTTTCTCCCTATGAGTTAACTACAGGTCGACCCTTTCCTGGACCAACCGTATGCTCACTGACCAGTGAGGAGGACCGTAAGATGGACCATAAGGTATACTTTGATGAGTTAAAAGCATTAGTGTCTAACTTTACTCAGCAGGTCCACCACAAACAGAGCCTGACAGAAAGACCAGAGGAACCTGGTCTCCCCACCGCGGAGTGGGTCTTGCTGAGGGTCATTAAAAGGAAGTGGCAGGAGCCCAGGTGGACGGGCCCCTATCAGGTGACAGAGAGAGCGTCCCACGCAGTCCGCCTCAGAGGAAAGGGGGACGTTTGGTACCACTGGACCCAGTGTGCGCCGACCTCAGAGCCAGGAAGAGCGAGAGAGCTGGCAGAAACCATCTAAAGTCATAAAACTGGACATTCATGTCAAGGTAGACCAAAGCAGCCTGGTGTAGTTGCGTGCGGGCCCTGAAGGACTTTGTTTGAGTGGGTCACCGGGTGCTGGAATAGCCACATTTAGTACAGACACCTAGAAAACGACAAAAACACGACATCTTAGAGTCTCACACTTCACGAAGAAAACTCAGAGACATAGGAGGAACGGTCTCTGAGCACCCCAGGGTATGCCCTGAGTACTTGTGATTGTAACAATATTGTATGACATGTGTACTAACCATTTTTCTCTTATCTTTTAATTGCAGTTTTGATTTAGAGCGCATCCATTTATTTACTCAGCTTGAAAGTGATAAGTATATTCAGTTTGTAACGTTAAAAAGAAATATCTATAATCAATTATAAGCAGTATATTAACAGAGTGGTATTTTGTATTCATTTTGTGTTAAAGGAACTGCTTGCCTGGCTGTCTGCTGAGGAAGTCGCTGTGCGAGACATCTTCATTTATTGAGTACAGTTTCTGTTTACAAGATCAAAATGCGGTGGCCACCAAAGCACGTGGTGATAGGGATAGGTGTTTTGTCATCTATCGTGTTGTCACTCATTTTCTCTTTTGAATATTTCTGCATCATTCCCGGTTTACCAGAGTGTGAGCAGACTGGAGCAACTAGCTCCAACTTCTCTTTATGGCTGTACAAAATCGAATGGCTCTAGACATGATTTTAGCTGAGCGACAAGGAGTGTGTAGTATGTTTGGTGAGTTATGTTGCAGTTTCATACCAAATAACACGGCGCCTGACGGTAAGGTCACTAGGGCCCTAGAAGGCCTGCGCACCCTCTCAAACGAGATGAAATCCCACTCTGGTGTAGATAATCCTCTTGATGAATGGCTCCTCAAAGTGTTTGGCCCCTGGAAGCAGATGATTGTGTCCATGTTGATGTCAGTTGCAGTATTTGCAGCTATTTTAATCACATGTGGATGTTGTTGTATTCCCTGCCTGAGATCCCTGTCAGTACGTCTTATCACTTCCACTTTAGAGAAGCGTGACCCTGAAATAGCTCGTCAGCTCCTAATGCGCAGAGGTTATGAACTTTCTGATTTTGAGATGCAACCACGCCGGCGCAGAGAAGCATATTCTTCCGCTTGATGTCGACCTCTTTATATGAGGTCGAAAGGGGGAATTGTTGTGAAATAAAGATTGTGTTCCTTGTTGAATCTGACTCCCACTTCTTGTTTTACTTTGAAATTGACCCACTTTCTGTTTTACTTTGAAGAGGCTCCCACAGATTGATTTCTCTGTTGAAGTCTGTTCCTGTTTACATCATGTGACACGATGTCTCACACTTCTGATTGGTTTGAAACTGGCCAATTCAATAACAGCAGGCTTGAGAGCACGATGAAAAGTTAGTTTTTATGTGTGAAGAAATGCCCTGTTTTGAGACAAATAAAAGTGCGGTTTCTCCTCGAAGCGGCAGCCAGACGGAGCAGAGAGACGGTCGACTTCAGATTCCTCCTTAACAAGGTTGTATCGTATAGATTAATGGATGCGCATCCAATTAATTATATGTTAAAATAATGACTGCATTTAACTAATCCACTGTTTATGCTTATGAATCTGTGACTTTCTTTGCTTATTAAATATTCGTAAACTTGAAGGTGCGTTTGTCGTATTCTGAGTGCGTGTCTTGACTCCTCCTGCAGGGGAACGGTAACAGCAGAGCTCGGGTGGAGAAATAAGATAAAAAACACAACAGCCTCAAGTCTGATTTATTGTGTGCTGAGAAGCTTTCTACCTCAGTGCCTGGTACGGCTGACAAAACTCCTTCTACTACTCCTTTACAGACTTTAGAAGGGGGTGTTGGTCCCCCACCCTATGACTCCAAAAGTCCTTATGCAGCTGTTAATCAACTGCTCTCAGACGTACAAAAACAATTGCCTCTTAGTGAATTGACTGTTTGTTCTCTGGGAGGAGGATGCATTTCGGAGGAACCAGCTCAGCCTGGTACTGGTTCTGACTTACTTCTGATAACAGGGGGTGTTTTACAATCTAAATCACCAAAGGATAGTGACATGTTAAGGAGTCATGTACAAAAACTAATGGGAGATTTTTCTAACACAGGTGCGTCTGTTTTTCCTGTTGATAACCAGAGCATGGGGGAGGTTGTTTCACAGTCAACATACTCTAATCATTCATTCAGCCAGCAGACAATGGGTCCTTCATATAATCCTGTTGTTCAAGGTGCTTGTTCTTCTCAACATCCTGTTCAGACGGATCTGATTGAATTTAGACCATGTGATTCTGAACATGAACTGGTGGAGAACCAGTCTTCACATGATCATGTTGCTAGATGGCAGAGACAGAGTACAGGTCGTTTAGTTAGGAGTTTGGCAAATGTTCATTCATGTAATGATTCAGCCTCGCCTCCACATCTTATGATGCCTCTGGATACTTCCACAACAGCAGATGGAGTCCGCAAACATACTTATACACCTTTCAGCTTACAAGACACGCAGTTGATTAACGAAAAGTTGCCAGATATTCAGAAAGGTGGAAATGCATGGATTAAGGCCTTTTTAGAAGCCTATGCTGGAATTGTCCCATGCCTGGGAGATTGGAGGAGGGTTTTTACAGCATGCACATCATTTGGGAGTCTCAATGAAATTGAACAGGCTGCTGATACTCGACACGATCCGGATAACAGTACATTGCAGGAGCATGTTCAGGCATTGTGGCCGGTTATCAGGGAGAAATATCCTACTTCTATGAAGTCAACAGACTTGTGCGAAATACCTCCTGCAGTTACAGAGAGGGGCACTGCATATTTGTCTAGAGTGAGACTGTTGTGGGAAAACAGGACTGGCCATGACCCAACTGTTGACCCCACTACACAGTTGTTATTTAGGGGGGCTGTGGAGAGCTCTCTGTCAGATGAGGTCAAAACCTGTCTGACCTCTGTTGTGGGCCTGAGTAGGATAGATTATGACTTGTGGGCAGCTCACGTAGTACATTTTGTGGACCAACATTTGGATAAGAAAGAGTCGGATGATAAGGAATTAAGGTCTTTAGAGACCCAACTTGCTAAGGCTCAGCTGAAGGATTTACGTGAAAAGATAAATCTCACCAATCTAAATGCTAAACAGATGCCTCAACTACAGCCACCTCCAATTGTTACAGGTCCTGCTGCTTCCTTTGATTATTCGTATCAGCAAAGACCTCAGGGCCTGGTAGGGTCATGGAACAGAGGCCAGAAACCCAAACAACAGAGGCGCACAGACGTGTTTTCTGTGTGGTGTTGTTGGACATTGGGCTAATCGGTGTCCATCTGCTAATCAGGAGTACTTGAGACAGGAAGTGACACCACTTCATTACCCATATGATGTGTATCCATCACCTCAGACTGTTCCTTCTTTTATTCAGCCTGGCCCTTTACCGGCAGCACGTCATCAGGCCCCAGGTCAGTTTCCAGTTCAATAGGGGTGCGGAGGATCGGCAGTAGGTGGCGTCTTGTATCCTGAACCTTTGGTTTCAGTCACCATTAATGGCCAAAATCACATGTGTATGGTTGATACAGGAGCCAGGTATTCAACAGTAAACACCCCACTCCCTCGATCTACGAATACCGTACCTGTTGTTGGATTTTCAGGCAATACTGAAGAGTGGCCCCTATCCACATATGTTCCTTGTGTGTGGAATAATCTGCGGTTTGAACATTCTTTTTTGATTTCGGACTCATGTCCAGTGAACTTGCTGGGAAGGGACATCCTGTGGGATCAGAATGTGACTTTGATGATGACACCAGACAGTGTACAACTAACCTTCCCTGATTGTATGGTCCAGTGCTGTGCAACGGTGAAACGCTCACTGCATCAGATGATCCAAACCCTTGGCACTTTGGATGAGTCCTGTTCAGCTGAACTTCAAGCTGAAGTTTGGTGGGGGGCTGTGCCTGATTTCCCCACTACATCCTTGTGTGACACCCTACACAGCTGGGACGCCTGGATCAACGTCATAAGACTATATGACTCGCCTCCTGATAAGGCTCACTGTACGCTGAATTATGAACTGTGTGGTGACGAGGCCTATGATGAACTCTGGGCGGGTCTTCTGGAACATTGTCAAGAGACTGGCGAATACCCAGTGGTAGAGCTGATGGACATTTATGTTGGTCCTGAGGGAGTGGCAGCAGCTGTGAAATTGCCAGAACCACTGACAGAACTGTATATGCTTGGTGATGTATCAGCTCCTCATGTGTCATTGAAGGTCGCGAGTGGTGGTGAAGCAAAGAATTTGGGCCCTATGATAAGGCGCTGTCTTGCTGTCCGGGAATGGGTACCCACACAAAATCCTCTCTTACATTATTCTCCAGACACTGACACTTACAGGATCACACACAGATCGTTTACATTACTGCTGCCTGAGAAACATTTTCTGCCAAGAACACATGGTAGAGAAAACACAGATCATGTTGATACGGACAAACTGTTAGCCAGTTTGCCTGATACACTTTGGGCCAGGAACTCTACGGATGTAGGTTTGCTGAGTGTCCCACCTGTCTCAATTACTCTGAAACCAGGAACAGTTCCTATTTTCCAACATCAATATCGACTCAGAAATGAGCAGATTGTAGGTATTGAGCAAACAATTAAAGGACTGTTAGCTGCTGGGGTGTTGCTACCTACCGTTTCACGCTGGAACACACCTCTTAATCCTGTTCCTAAACCTGGTAAATGGTATGGTCCATGATTTGAGGCCCATTAATAAGGTCGTTGTGTCTACTAATTATGGTACTCCTAACCCATACGTTATGATGAATGCAATT